>NW_028122715.1:0-121355 GCF_965194805.1 Balaenoptera borealis | reverse complement strand
TTTTAAACATCTTTATTGGAGTATAATTGCTTGACAATGGTGTGTTAGTTTCTGCTTTATAACAAAGTGAATCAGCTATACATATACATATATCCCCATATCTCCTCCCTCTTGCATCTCCCTCCCACCCTCCCGATCCCACCCCTCTAGCTGGTCACACCACACTGAGCTGATCTCCCTGTGCTATGCGGCTGCTTCCCACTAACTATCTATTTTACATTTGGTAGTATATGAGTCCGTGCCACTCTCTCACTTCGTCCCAGCTTCCCCTTCCCCCTCCCCGTGTCCTCACGTCTGTTCTCTACGTCTGCGTCTTTATTCCTGTCCTGCATCCATCTCACTGTTTATCCAGTGTAACTCTCTTCTCACACTAGTAGATGCTTGAGAGGTATTTTAAAATAATTTTTGTCAGCTTCCTGTCTGAATCGTGATTTCCCTCTCTTAGGTTCCAGGGCTGCTGCTGCTTCAGAGCAGTCAGCTCAACTACAAGACACGAAGATTGATAATCTAGCAGACACTAAAGCCATTAAACAGAAAGGGGAGATCCACAGTAAGAGGACCGTTCCTAAGGAAGCCTGGCCCGAAGAGAAGAAATCCTTGCAAATAGATATTGCAGGTAATGGGGAGTGGGGTAGGGGGTGTGAGAGAGAGAGAGCATGCACACGCAAACGCCTGTGTCTACGTGTTTCCACTTAATTCTGATGAGACTATAGTCTCACAATTTAAACAGAGTTCCATCTTTTTATTTTTTGCTTTCTTATGCATATCACTTCAGTGCTTCTTTGTCTGTGTGGATGTATGTATTTATTTGTAAGATAATTGTTACTTCTGGGAAAAGACACTGGCAATTTAGAAACAAAATTACAATTAAATACCCAAGGCTGATAGTATTAGAAGTGAAGTATCATGTCTCAACACTGAAACAGGGGAGGGAAAGCTTAAGGCATTCCAGATGACTGTGACAAAGACAGAAAGAATCTCAATACAAACTTTTAAAAAATTACAATAAAAAAGACCCAAGATCAAATCTATTTATGTTCACCCATGGCCCCCTTTTTCTAATAACATAAAAGAAAAGTGTATAGGACACAAGCCATTACTACCTAGCTGTCAAAGGAAAACTGGATATCCACATGCAGAAGAATTAATTTGGACCATTACCTTTTACCATATACAAAATTAACCCAAAATGGATCAAAGATCCAAACAGAAGAGCTAAAATTATAAAACTCTTAGAAGAAAACATGGGGGGAAAGCTTCATGACATTGGATTTGGCAATGATTTCGTGGCTATGACACCAACAGTATAGGCAACAAAAGCAAAAATAAATAAATTATACTATATCAGAATTTAAAACTCTGCTTCAAAGGACACAATCAACAGAGTTAAAAGACAACCTGTGGAATAGGAGAAAATATTTGCAAATCATGATAAGTGACCAATATCCAGATTATATATGGAACTTCTAAAAGTCAACAACAAAGAAACCCAATTTAAAAATGGGTAAAGGACTCGAATAGACACTTCTCCAGGGAGTATATATGAATGGCCAACAAGTATATGAAAAGATGCTTAATATCACTAATCATCAAAGAAATGCAAATCAAAACCACAATGAGATACTACTGCACACCTATTAGGATGGGTAGTATCAAAAGAACAGAAAATAACAATCGTTGTCAAGGATGCAGAGAAATTGGATCCCTTGTGCACTGCTGGTGGAAATATAAAACGGCACAGCCATTATGGAAAACAGTGTGGAGGTTCCTAAAAAATTAAAAATAGAATGACGATATGATACAGCAATCCCACTTCTGGGTGTATATCCAAAGGAATTCAAAGCAGGATCTCACAGATATCTGCACACCCATGTTCATTGCAGCATTACTCACGATAATCAAGATACGTCCATCAGCAGATGAATGGATAAATATAATGTGATATCTATACAATAGAATGTTATGCAGCCTTAAAAGAAGAAAATCCTGTCACATGCTATAACATAGGTGAATCTCAAGGACCTTGTGCTGAGTGAAATAAGCCAGTCACAAAAAGATAAACACTGTATATTCCGCCTACGTGAAGTATCTGAAATAGTGAAAATCATAGAAACAAAGTAGAAAAGTGGCTGCCAACGGCTGGGGAGAGAAAGGAGGGGGAGTTCATGTTTATTGGGTATAGAGTTTCAGTGTTGCAAGATGAAGATGTTCTAGAGATCTGTTGTGCAACAGTGTGAACATACTTAACACTGCTGAACTGTATGCTTAAAAATTGGTTAAGATGGTAAATTTAATCTTCTGTGTTTATCACACACAAAAAAGAATGTGTAAGATGAAAAAACAACATTGCAATTCTGCAGTGGGTAGTCTAGGAGACATAGCTTGGAAAAGAAAGATGGAAATATAACCTGCAGAAGCATACTCTAGCCCAGGCCGCACAGAGGAGGTGAGCGGCGGGCGGGCGAGCGAGAGAAACTTCATCTGCAGCTCCCTATCGCTCCCCATTCCTCACGTTACCGCCTGAACCATCCCCCCACCCCCCAACCCCGTCTGTGGAAAAATTGTCTTCCATGACACCGGTCCCTGGTGGCAAAAAGGTTGGGGACCGCTGCCCTAGAGGACCCTCAAGGAGAAATGGATAATACAGAACACTAGAGAGCTTGAACACACATACTTAGCCCATGACAGACCATAGAAATGAAATTAAAAAAAAAAAAAGCAGAGTTAGAGAAACATCTGGAAATATTGAGGTTGATGTGTATAAATGTTTGTATGCTTTTAAAACACAACCTTTCAAATGCTCATAGAACATTTTTTTTTCAAACAGCTTTTTTAATATGTAATGCACATATATAATTCTCCCACTTAAAGTGTACCATTTAATGATTTTTACCCTATTCACAGATATGTGCAACCATCAACACAGTTGACTTTAGAACATTTTTATCACCTCAGAAAGAAACTCTATACCCCTTAGCTATCACCCCTCTATTTCCTCATCACCCACCTCCCCCCAAGCCCTAAGTCAACCACTGATCTACTTTGTCTCTATTATAAATTTTCCTATTCTAGACCTTAATACAAATGGAATCATTTAATGTGTGGACTTTTGTGACTGGCTTCTTGTAACTCAGCATGATGTTTTTGGGTTCATCCAAGTTAGGGCTTGTATCATTATTTTATTCCTTCTAATGGCTCAATAATATTTCATCGTATGTATGTATCACAGTTTGTTTATCTGTTTGTTGATGGACATTTGGTTGTTTCCACCTTTTGGCTACTATGAATAATGCTTTTATAAAATAATGATTTTATATTTATAAAATATAAATGCTTTTCTATTCATGTACAGGTTTTTATATGGACAATATGTTTTCATTTGTCTTGGGTACGTACCCAGGAATGGAATTCCTAGATCATGTGATAACTTTATATTTCATCATCTGAGGAGTTGTCAGACTGTTTGCCAAAGTGGCTGCACCATTTTACATTCCCAGTAGCAATGTATGAGGATTTCAATTTCTCTACTAACTCACCAACACTTATTATCTGACTTTTTCATTGGATCTATTCTAGTGGACGTGAAGTTGTATCTCATTTTGCTTTTGATTTGCATTTGCCTCCTGATTATGATGTTGAACATCTTTCTGTGTGCTTATTGGCCAGTTGTGTGTTATCCTTGGAGAAATGTGTATTCAGATCCTGGCCTGGTTTTTATTTGGGCTATTTCTCTTTTTTATTGAGTTTTAAGAGTTCTATGTATTCTAGATACACATTCTTATCAAAATTTTGATTTTGATATATTCTCCCATTCTGTGAGTTAAAATTGGGAAGTATGAGTCCTCCAACATGACCTTATTTTTCATGATTGTCTTGGCTCTTCTGGGTCCTTGACAATTCCATATGCTTGCAAAATTTCTACTAAGAAATCAGCTAGGATTCTGATAGGGATTGTGTTGAATCTGTGATCACTTTGGTGAGAATTGCTTTCTTAACAGTAAGTCCGTGGACTTGGGATGTTTGATTTAGATAGATATTTATTGATTTAGATATTTATTTAGATATTCTTTAATTTCTTGCAGTCATTTTTTGTAGCTTTCAGAGTAGAAGTTTTTCTCTTCTTATGTTAAATTTACATTAATATTTTAATTTTTTTGAGGCTGTTGTGAACAGAATGGTTTCCTTTTGCTTTTCTTTTTGTTTTTGGCTGTGCTGCTTGACTTGAGGGATCTTAGTTCCCCAACCAGGGATCTAACTTATGCCCTCTTGCAGTGGAATTGCAGAGTCCTAACCACTGGACTGCCAGAGAATTCCCCCAGAATGGTTTTCTTAATTTCATTTTCAGTTTGTTAATTGCAAGTATATCATAATACAATTGATTTTTTTAATATTTAACTTTTATCCTGCAACGATGCTGACTCGTTTATTAGTTCTAAATGGTGAATGGGATTGTTTGCTTAATTGGTCTTTCTTAGCTTTCGTTGTTAGTATGTAGAAATGCAGCAGATTTCTGTGTATTAATTTCATATCCTGAAACTTTAGCGAATTCACTGATGAGCTCTAGTAGTTTTCTGGTAGCAGCTTTAGGATTTTATAGTATCATGTCATCTGTAAAAACTGACAGTTTTACTTCTTCTTTTCCAATTTGGATTCGTTTTATTTCTTTTTCTTCTCTGCTTGCCGTGACTAGGACCTTCAAAACTATGTTGAAAAAAAGTGGCGAGAGTGGACATCCTTGTCTTGTTCCTGATCTTAGGGGAAATGCTTTCAGCTTTTCACCATTGAGTATAATGTTAGCTGTGGGTTTGTCATATATGGCCTTTATTGTGTTGAGGTATGTTCTCTCTGTGCCCACTTTCTAGAGAGTTTTTATCATAAATGTGTGTTGAAATTTGTCAAAAGCTTTTTCTGCATCTATTGAGATGATCATATGTTTTTTTTTTAATAAATTTATTTTATTTATTTATTTTTGGCTGTGTTGGGTCTTCATTACTGTGTGCGGGCTTTCTCTAGTTGCAACGAGCGGGGGCTACTCTTTGTTGCGGTGTGCGGGCTTCTCATTGCGGTGGCTTCTCTTTGTTGCGGAGCACAGGCTCTAGGCGCACAGGCTTCAGTAGTTGTAGCACGCGGGCTCAGTAGTTGTGGCTCACAGGCTCTAGAGCACAGGCTCAGCAGTTGTGGCACACGGGCTTAGTTGCTTCACGGCATGTGGGATCTTCCGGGACCAGGGCTCGAATCCGTGTCCCCTGCAGTGGCAGGTGGATTCTTAACCACGGTGCCACCAGGGAAGCCCGATCATATGGTTTTTATTCTTCAGTTTGTTAATGCGGTGTATCACACTGATTGATTTGCAGATATTGAAAAATCCTTGCATCCCTGGGATGAATCCCACGTGATCATGGTGTATGAGCCTTTTAATTTATTAGTGGATTCGGTTTGCTAGTATTTTGTAGAGGATTTTTGCATCTATGTTCATCAGTGGTATTGGTCTGTAGTTTTCTTTTGTGTAATATCTTTATCTGGTTTTGGTATCAGGGTGATGGTGGCCTCCTAGAATGAGTTCAGAAGTTTTCTTTCCTCTGCAAACTTTTGGAAGGGTTTCAGAAGGATGGGTGTTAACTCTTCTCAATGTTTGGTAGAATTCACCTGTGAAGCCATTTGGTCCTGGACTTTTCTTTGTTGGGAATTTTTAAATTGCTGATTCAATTTCAGTTCTGGTAATTGGTCTGTTCATATTTTCTGTGTCTTCCTGATTCAGTCTTGGGAGGTTGTACCTTTCTAAGAATTCATCAGTTCCTTCTAGGTTGTCCGTTTTATTGGCATGTAGTTGCTCATAGTAGTCTCTTATGATCCTTTGTATTTCTGTGGTGTCGGTTGTAACTTCTCCTTTTTCATTTCTGATTTTATTGATTGGGGCCCTCTCCCTTTTTTTCTTGATGAGTCTTCCTAAAGGTTTATCAATTTTGTTTATATTTTCAAAGAGCCAGCTTTTAGTTTCATTGATCTTTCCTATTGTTTTTTTTAGTCTCTATTTCATTTATTTCTGCTCTGATATTTATGATTTCTTTCCTTCTACTAACTTTGGTTTTTATTTATTCTTCTTTCTCTACTTGCTTTAGATGTAAGTTTAGGTTGTTAATTTGAGATTTTTCTTGTTTCCTGAGGTAAGCCTGTATTACTATAAACTTCCCTCTTAGAACTGCTTTGTCTGCGTCCCATAAGTCTTGGATCATCGTGCTTTCGTTTTCATTTGTCTCTAGGTAGTTTTTGATTTCCTCTTTGATTTCTTCAGTGATCCATCAGTTGTTTAGTAGCATATTGTTTAGCCTCCACGTGTTTGTGGTTTTTGCAGGTTTTTTTTCTTGTAGGTGATTTCTAGTTCCATAGAGTTGTGGTTGGAAAAGAAGCTTGATATGATTTCAGTTTTCTTAAATTTACCAAGGCTTGTTTTGTGGCCTAACATGTGATCTGTCCTGGAGAATGTTACATGTGCACTTGAAAAGAATGTGCATTCTGCTGCTTTTGGGTGGAATGCTCTATAAATATCAGTTAAGTCCCTTTGGTCTAATGTGTTATTTAAGGCCTGTGTTTCCCTGTTGATTTTCTCTCTGGATGATCTGTCCATTGATGTAAGTCAGGTGTTAAAGTCCTTACTATTATTGTGCTGCTGTTGATTTCTCCTTTTATGTCTATTAATATTTTGCCTTCTGTATTCAGGTGCTCCTATGTTGGGTGCATATATATTTACAGTTGTTATATCTTCTTCTTGGATTGATCCCTTGATCATTCTGTAGTGTCCTTCTTTGTCTCCTGTGACAGTTTTTATTTTAAAGTTGATTTCATCTAATATAAATATTGGTACTCTGGCTTTCTTTCGATTTTCATTTGTGTGGACTACCTTTTCCATCCCCTCACTTTTAGTCTGTATGTGTCTCTAGATCTGTAGTGAGTCTCTTGTAGGCAGCAAATACACGGGTCTTATTTTTGTATCCATTCAGCCAGTTTGTGTCTTTTGGTTGGAGCATTCAGTCTGTTTACGTTTAAGGTAATTATCGATATGTATGTTCGTACTGTCATTTTGTTAATTGTTTTGGATTTGTTTCTGTAGGTCTTTTTTTCCCCCTTCTTTTGTTCTCTTCTCTTGTGATTTGATGACTATCTTCAGTGTTATGTTTAGATTCCTTTTTTGTGTATGTGTGTATCTGTTACAGATTTTTGGCTTGTGGTTACCTTGAGGTTATTGTATAGCAGTCTCTGTATACATATGGTGATTCTTCTAAATTGCTGATGTCTTAATTTCAAATGCATTTGCCATTACCCTCCATGTGTACTCTCCTCCCCTCATGATTACTGTTTTTTATGTCATGTTTTACATCAAATTGTTTTGTGTATCCCTTAACTGCTTATCGTGGATACAGATGATTTTACTACTTTCGTCTTTTAATCTTCCTGCTAGCTTTGTTTGCGAATGATTTCCTACCTTTACTGTATGTTTACTGGTGAGCTTTTTTGTTCCATAGTTTTCTTATATCTAGTTGTGGCCTTTTCTTTTGCACCTGGAGAAGTTCCTTTAACATTTGTTGTAAAGCTGGTTTAGTGGTGCTGAATTCTTTTAGCCTTTGCTTGTCTGTACAGCTTTTGATTTCTCTGTCAAATCTGAACAAGAGCCTTGCTGAGTAGAGTATTCTTGGATGTAGGTTCTTCCCTTTCATCACTTTAAATATATCATGCCAGTCCCTTCCGACCTGCAGAGTGCCTGCTGAAAAGTCAACTGATAGTCTTATGGGAGTTCCTTTGTATGTTATTTGCTGCTTTCCCCTTGCTGCTTTTAGTATTCTCTGTATCTTTAATTCTTGACATTTTGATTACAGCGTGTCTTGGTGTGTTCCTCTTTGGGTTATCCTGTATGGGATTTTCTGCGCTTCTTGGACTTGGATGACTATTTCCTTTCCCAGGTTAGGGAGGTTTTCAGCTATTATCTCTTCAAATATTTTCCTGAGCTCTTTCTTTCAAATATGTTCCCGGGCTCTTTCTCTCTTCTTCTGGGACCCCTGTAGTGCGAATATTAGTGCTCTTGATGTTGTCTCAGAGATCTTTTAAACCGTTCTCATTTCTTTTCTTTTTTAAATCTTTTTTCTGTTCAGTGGCAGTGATTTCCACTACTCTGTCTTCCAGCTCACTGATCCATTCTTCTGAATCCTTTAGTCTACTTTGATTCCTTGCACTGTATTTTTCATTTCAGTTATTGTATTCTTCATCTCTGGTTGTTCTTTACATTTTCTAACTCTTTTCTTAAAACTTATAACTTCTCGTTCTGTGCATCCATTCTCCTCCTGAGTTCTTTGATCATCTGTATGATCATTGCTCTGAACTATTTCTTGGGTAGATTGCCTATTTCCACTTCACTTAGTTCTTCTTCTGGGATTTTATCTTGTTCCTTCATCTGAAACATATTGCTCTGCCATCTCATTTTGTCAATAAGTTGCTATTTGTATTTTTATGTATGTAGTAGGTAAGTTACATCTGTCAACCTTGGAGAAGTGGCCCTCTGTAGGAGGCGTCCTGTGCATTTCAGCAGCACACTCCCCTCTCGTTACCCAAGCTGTGTGCTCTAGGGGTTCACCCTAAGAGGGCTACTTGGGCCTTCTGTTGTGGTGGGCTAACTATGTGGGCAGTCTGGTAGGCCCCTAGTCTGGTTGGTTGCCAGGTCCTGCCTTGTGTGGATGCTGCTGGCTGCTGTTTAGCAGGGCCTGGTCACAACGTGGCTGGTTGCAGAATGCTAGGGGCCCCGGGGCTAATGCTGGCTCACTGGTGGGTGGAGTCAGGGTCCTGAAGACCCTAGGGTTGTTGCCTACCCACTGGTAGTTGAAGCCAGATCATGGGGTTAGTGCTGGTCTACTGGCAGGCAGAGCTGGTCCCTGGAGTCCAGCTGCAGGGTCCTGGGATCCCAGAGCTCATTTCAGATTGTTGAGGGGGTGGTGTCGGTTCCTGACACAGTTGGGTACAGGGTCTGGAGTGTCCTGAAGGTTTCCTTGGCCTGCTAGTGGGCCAGTCCAAGGCCCAGCTGGTCCCAGGGTAGGCTCTGGCCTGCATTGAGGAATCATAGTTTTCTTGCTTTTGGTGCCTGCATCCTGGTGAATGAGACTGGTCTAGAAGCTTGGCCTGGCTTCCTGGTGGGAGAGTCCTGTGCCTGTCTACTGGTGGGTGGTGCTGGGTCTTGGCCCTCTGGTGGGCTGGGCCATATCTAGGGGCTAGTCCAAAGGCAGCTGTGAGCTTTTTTGTCTTTAGGCAGCCTGTCTGCTAATGGGTGGAGCTGTGTCCTGACCCAGTTAGTTCTTTGGCCTGAGGCGTCCCAGCACTGTTGCCTGCAGGCTGTTGGGTGGGGCCAGGTTTTGGAGCTAATGAGCCAATATGTCATCCACCAACAGTATTCCCCAATATGTCTGCCACCAGTGTCTATGTCCCCAGGGTGAGCCGCAGCCACCCTCCCCCAACCCCTGCCGCTCCAGGAGACTCTCCAAGACGAGCAGGTAGGTCTGGCCCAGGCTCCTATCAAATTACTTCTTTGGCCCTGTGTCCCAGGGTATATGAGATTTCATGTGCACCCTTTAAGGGTGATATCTCTATTTTCCCCAGTCCTGTGGGGCTCCTGCAATTAAGCCTTTCTGGCCTTCAAAGCCAAATGCTCTGTGGGCTCATCTCAACAATGCCAGACCCCCAACCTGGGAGAACCTCTGGAATATATTTACTCTCCAGTTTTCGTTGCCTACATAGGGGTTATGGAATTTGATTATATTGTGAGTCTCCCCCTATTACCGGTTTTGTTGCCGTTCCTTCTTTATGTCTTTTGGTGTAGGAGATCTTTTCTGGTGGGTTCCAGTGTTTTGTGTGTGTGCGTTTTTTTTTTATTGGTTGCTCTGCGGATAGTTGTGATTTTGGTGTGCTTGTGAGAGGAGGTGAGCTCAAGGTCTTTTTACTCTGCCATCTTGCCCACTTTCCTCTATACCACATTTTCTTTTTTTTTGTTTTGTTTTAATTTTTATTGGAGTATAGTTGCTTTACAGTGTTGTGTTAGTTTCTACTGTACAGCAAAGTGAACCAGCTATACATATATATATATATATATATATATATATATATATATATATATATCCCCTCTTTTTTGGATTTCCTTCCCATTTAGGTCACCACAGAGCATTGAGTAGAATTCCCTGTGCTATATACAGTAGGTTCTCATCAGTTATCTATTTTATACATAGTATCAATAGTGTATATATGTCAGTCCCAATCTCCCAATTCCTCCCACCCCCCCCCATACCACACTTTCCTTATCTATTCATCCATCAGTGGACACTTAGGTGGTTTCCATGTCTTGGCTATTTTAAATAATGCTGCAGTGAGCACAGATCTACGAATATCTCTCCAAGACCAAGCTTTCAATTGTTTTGTGTGTAGACCCAGAAGCAGAATTGCTGGATCGTATGGTAGTTGCATTTTAACTCTTTGGGTAACCTCCATACTGATTTCCATAGTGGCAACACCAATTACATTCTCACTAACAGTGCACAGAAAAAGGAACCTTTAGCTCCATAACCTCACTAATGCTTGTTATTTCTTGTCTTTTTGATGATAGCCATTCTAACAGGTGTGAGGTGATATCTCATTGTGGTTTTGGTTTACATTTCCCTGATGATTATTGGTGCTGAGCATCTTTTCCTGTATTTGTTAGCCATTCGTATGTCTTCTTCACAAAAATGTCTATTAAGATCCTGTGCCCTCATTTTTTAATTGGGTTGTTTGTTTGTTTGTTTTTATTTGAGTTGAATTCTTTGTCTATTTTGGATGTTAACCCCTTGTCAGATATGTCATTTGCAAATATCTTCTTCCATTCAGTAGTCTGATGGTTTCTTTTGCTGTGCAGAAGCCTTTCAGTTGGATGTACTCCTACTATTTACTTTCGCTTTTGTTGTCTTTGCTTTGGGCGTCAAATTCAAAAAATTATTGCTAACACCAGTGTCAAAGCTCTTACTGCCTATGTTTTCTTCTAGGAATTTTATGGTTTCAGACCTTACATTTAAATCTTCAATCCATTTAGAATTGATTTTTGTGTATGGTGTAAGATAACGCTTCAGTTTCATTCTTTTGCATGTGGCTATCGAGTTTTCCCAGTACCATTTATTGAAGAGACTATCCTTTCCCCATTGTATATTCTTGGCTGCTTTGTCATAAGGTAATTGACCTTATATGTGTGAGTTTATTTCTGGTCTCTCTATTCTTTTCCATTGATCTACATGTCTGTTTTTATGTCAGTACTATACCATTTTGATTACTGTAGCTTTGTAATATAGTTTGAAATCAGGAAGTGTGATGCCTACAGTTTTCTTCTACTTTTTAAAGATTGCTTTGGCTATTTGGAGTCTTTTGTGGTTACATACAAATTTTAGGATTGTTCAATTTTTGTGAAAAATGCCATTGGAATTTTGATAGGGATTGCATTGAATCTGTAGATTGTTTTGAGTAGTATGGACATTTTAACAATATTAATTCTTCCAATCTGTGAACACAGAATATTTTCCCATTTGTTCATGTCTTTTTCAGCTTTTTTCATCAATGTTTTCAGTATACAGGTCTTTCACCTCCTTGGTTAAATTTATTCCTAGGTATTTTATTCTTTTGATGCAATTATGAACAGGATTGTTTTAATTTGTTTTTCTGGCAGTTTATTATTAATGTATAGAAATGCAACAGATCTTTGTCTGTTAAATAATTTTGTATACTGCAACTTTACTGAATGTTTTAGTTGTAACAGTTTTTTTGGTGGCGTCTTTAGGGTTTTCTATATCTAAAACCATGTCATTTTCACATAGTGACAATTTTGCTTCTCTTCTGATTTGGGTGCCTTTTGTTTCTTTTTCTTGCCTAATTGCTCTGGCTAGAACTTCCAATACTGTGTTCAATAAACGTGATGCCGGTGGATATCCTTGTCTTGTTCCTGATCTTAGAGGAAATGCTTTCCATTTTTCAACATTGAGTATGTTAGCTATGGTCTTGTCAGAAATGGTCGTGAGCTATGTTTCCTGTATACCTACTTTGGTGAGAGTTTTTATCATGAATGGATTTTGAGTTTTCTCAAATGCTTTTTCTACATCTATTGACTATATGATTTTTGTCCTTTATTTGGTTAGTGTCATGTACCACATTGATTGATTTGTAAGATGTTGAATCATCCTTGCATTCCTGGAATAAATCCCACTTGATCATAGTGTATAATCCTTTTAATATATTATTGAATTTGGTGTGCTAATGTTTTGTTTGGTTTCTTTTTGCATCTATGTTCATCAGGGATATTGGCTTGTAATTTTTTTGTAGTGTATCTACACTGGGTATCTAGGTAACGTCTGGATAACAGGGTAATGTGGGCCTTATAAAATAAGTTTGGAAGTGTTCTCTCCTGTTCTGCTTATTGGAAGAGTTTGAGAATCTTTCATATTAATCCTTCCTTAAGTATTCGGTAGAATTCAGCAGTGAAGCCACCTGGTCCTGGACTTTTGTTCATTGGGAGGTTTGAGAGTCTTTTTATCCTTTAGATATAAAAGCAGACTCCATGTATCCCACTATATTTTCGGGAAATTGTCTTAGGGATTCCCAGAGTATTTTGTGAAAATTCTGATTACCAATAATCTATAGAGAAGGTAAAATGGATCCCATAGTTACAAGTGATACTGTGTTTCATATGTATGTCTGTTTCTTCCATGACTTAGAACTCTAAAAATGTGTATGGACACTGAATTAACGTTTGCAATTATGGTTTATAGTTGTTAAGATGTTCTACATCTTAAAATGCCTATTTTGATATAGAATGACTGTCAAAATGTGAAGATGGAAGATGGTAAATTATAGTAGGTGTATTTTACCACAATAAAAAAAATGGAGGGGGTGTGAAGATGGTTCAGAAAAAAGAATTTTTCAAGGCTCTAAAACATACAAAGAGTTGGAGTTTTAAAAATTCCATCCATTTAATTACTGATGATAAAAATAAAGTCTCAGGTTTCTTAGCTGAAAATGAGATTAATAATACCTCTCTCTCAGTTTGATAAGAGGGGAAAAAACAGATATAGAGCATATATCATAATAGCCCACACATAGCAAGCAGTAATACATAGCAGCTGCTGTTACAATCCCAAGAACCTAAATGCCCTCCTCAAGGTCATACAGCCAGTCTGTGGCAGAATCCAGCCCAGAATCTGGGTCTTTTGATCCTGAGTCTCTTAAACTATTACCATGCCAATCTAGCCACTAGGCACAAGGCATGAATCCTTTGTCCAGGCAGTGAATTTTCTGAATCTTTATATAGACCATTCTTTCCTTCAGTCTTTGTTTTGTATCTAAAGAATTAAATGTGAATACTATTTCTAAAGGGAATGCAAATATTTTGAAAGTCCTTCAAAATCTTTTTTTTTTTTTTTTTCACCTTTTCAGAGTCCAGATGTCATTCAGAATTTGAAAATACCACCCATTCTGTCTTCAGGTCAGCTAAGTTTTACTTTCATCATCCAGTGCACCTACCAAGTGATCAAGATTTTTGCCATGAATCCTTAGGAAGAAGAGTTTTCATGAGGCATTCTTGGAAAGATTCCTTTCAGCATCATCCAGACAAACAAAGAGAACACACTTGTCTTCCTTCCTCTTATCAAAATGTGGCAAAGACAAAGTCAGATTATACCAGAATAGAGAGCCTCAGTATCAATGTAAGCTTGGAAAACAAAGAAGTACAGCATACTACTAAAAGTCAGGCTAGAGATTTTCCAAAATATGACAAACAAGTTAATGACCTAAAAAGGGATCATAAGGCCACCCCAGAGTTAACAACTCAGCACACTGTGAGTTTAAATGAACTCTGGAACAGGTATCAGGAGCGACAGAGGCAACAGAAACCTCCTGAGTTCAGTGCCAAGAAGGAACTTTCCTTGGTGGAGCGACTTGATCGTTTGGCTAAACTTCTTCAGCGTCCCATCACACATTCTCTCCAGCCCTCAGAAAGTACACAGGATGATAGCAAGGGGGAACAAGATGTTAAGGAATGGAGTGGTAGACAGCAACAGCAGAACAACAAGCTTCAGAAAAACAAACGGTATAAAAGCCTGGAGAAATGCCGTAAAAACACAGGCGATCTTAAAAAAAAAACAAGGTTCTTTCTACTCATCAAGCTGGGAGGGCCAATCAGATTACAATTGAACAGATTAAATTTGATAAATATATTCTGAGAAAACAGCCAGGTTTTCATTATATAAATAACACTTCTTCAGATTCTAGACACTCAGAGGAGAGTGAGCTGCTCACAGATACTGCCGCCAACATCCTTTCCACCACCACTTCTGTGGAATCAGATATATTGACCCAAACAGATAAGGAAGTGACTCTGCATGAGAGGGGCAGCTCTATTTCCACCATTGATACTGCCCGACTGACTGAGCCATGCTTTTGGCCATGAAAGAGTTTGTTTGTCACCCAGGCGAATTAAACTAGACAGCAGCATCACCGACCATCAGAGGAGATACCTTGAGAAGCGGAGCGAGAAAAACAAGAAACCATTGAATACAGGTTACCCCCAAATTACTTCAGAGCACACCAGAAGGAAACACATCCAGGTACATGGCTACAAATTCCATCTGGCAATGTGACTGCATTTTTCATGGACTTTTTAGTTAAGCTTTGCACACAGGTGAAAAATAGCCAATTGCCCTTTCCTCACTATAACATTTCTTACCAGCTGGAAAAGAGTGAGAAAGTGTAGTACAGTGCTGTTTGAGTCGTCATGCTTTTCATCAACACTCATTTACGAATTACCCTTTGGATGAAAGGCTTTGCTGCTAAATGCTTCAAAATCTGCAAAGTCTATACCTTTGGTACAGGGGAGCTTCAAGTTTAGAATGACCTCCATTCTGAACAATATTGCCTGGTTTTTTTGCCTGTTGGTTTTTGTTTATTCATTCCTTCCTGTCTTTTAAGAAATTTTGAGGTGCTTTTAAGCGCGCGCACACACACACACACACACACATACATATATAAGTAATATGATATGATTGTTTTTTAAGTAAATGAAGAATTGGAATGATGGAAAATTAGACTGAAGCCAGGGAGGGGTGAGCTACAACATGATTTGAAAAATAAATACATGAAGAATTAAGAGTGACGGGAAGGCAAGTTGATACCTTGTGGATGTGGTTGCTAAAAATGAGCCACAAATTTTGCTTTATGTTTTCTAGCAATTAGTGTTGCTAGAATTTTGTGATCACTTACATAACTCGAATATAAAAGCAAGCGAAATTTTCAAAAGCATTACAGATATTTCTGGTACTGAGACTTCTTAAATTTCTCTCGTCTGTCCTCATAAAGAAGGCGTTGTGGTGTAACAAAATCCTCAACGGCGTCCTTACAGTACATTCTCAGTAACAACAATCATGTAAGGCTAATAGGGCCTTAGTTTAGGGAATTCCATAAAGGCAGATTTCAAGGGGTCAGTAAATGCAGACCATTACTTTAACCCAAGATAAAATTGATTTGGAGAGGTGCTCTCCAAATAGGGATACTTGCAAAATGGTTCATTGGAGTATGAACCTTTTAAAATTTATATTTTTGTATATGTTTTACAGGGCATGAGTACAGCAATAATATATAATTTATAAATAAGTATCTACTTTAGTAGTTTGTACTCAAAAATATTTTATCAGTGGGACCCCATGATCAAAACAATTTGGAGACCACTAGTTTAGCTGAAAGAAGGCACAAAACATTCAGACATTTAACCATAAATATTATTTCTCAATTGAGTTTTTGGTAGGTATTAAATGACAGTAATTACACATATAAATAGTACAATCAGACTCTTTTTTAAAGTAAGCCAAAAATTGGGACAGACACAGATTGAGGCTTTTTGTTCCATAGAGGAGGTAGGGGGAAAGGATGCAGATAGAGGGGTTTTTGGTGTGTGTACTAGAATACATATACGTAACAAAGTTTACAGTTTTATCATTTTAAAGTATGCAGTTCAGTGGCGCTGAGTATATTCACAGTGTCTTACAACTATCACCACTATCTAGTTCCAGAGCTTTTTCATCACCCTAGTGGAAACCTCATACCCATTAAGCAGTTACTCTCTATTCCCCCTTCCTACCAGCCCCTGTCAATCACTAATCTACTTTTTGCCTCTGTGACCTTGCCTATTCTGGTTATTTCATTTAATTGGAATCATATCATATGTGGCCTTTGTGTCAGTCTTCTTTGACTCTAGAATAATCTTTCTGAGATTTATCCATGTCCCAGCATCTGTCAGTACTTCATTGCTTTTTATGGCTGAATAATATTTCATTATATGTTTAGACACATTTTGTCTATGTGTTCATCCATTCATGAACATTTAGGTTGTTTCTACCTTTTGGCTATTGTGAATAGACCTGATATGCACATTTGTGTACAAGTTTTTATTTGAACAGCTACATACAGTTCTTTTGGGTATACATGTAAGAGTTGAAAATGCTGGGTCATTTGGTAGTTTTATTTTAAGCTTATTTAGGAACCATCAAACTGTTTTTCACAGTGGCCACACCATTTTACATTCCCAGCAGCAATTTCTAAGGGTTCCAATTTCTCCACATTCACCAACACTCTTTGTTTACTTTTTTTTTTTTTTTTTTGCCATCCCAGTAGGTACAAAGTGGTATCTCACACTCATTGTCATTTTGATTGTGGTTTGTTTTGCCTTTCCCTTTGCATAATGACTAATGATGTTAAGTATCTTTTTATGTGCTTGTTGGCCATTTTAAAAATTTAATTAATTAATTAATTAATTAATTTTTGGCTGCATTTGGTCTTCGTTGCTGTGCATAGGCTTTCTCTAGTTGTGGCGAGCGGGGGCTACTCTTCGTTGTGGCGTGTGGGCTTCTCATTGCGGTGGCGTCTCTCGTTGCAAAGCACGGGCCCTAGGTGCGTGGGCTTCAGTAGTTGTGGCTTGCTGGCTCAGTACTTGTGGCTCGTGGGCTCTAGAGTGCAGGCTCAGTAGTGTGGCGCCTGGGCTTAGTTGCTCCGTGGCATGTGGGATCTTCCTGGACCAGGGCATGAACCCTGCGTTGTCAGGTGGATTCTTAACCACTGAGCCACCAGGGAAGTCCCTGCCCACTTTTTAATTAAGTTGTTTGGCCTTTTTGTTTTTGAGTTGTAAGAGTTCTTCATATATTCTGGATTGTGGAATCTTATCAGATGTGTAATTTGCAAATATTTGCTTCCACTCTCTGGGTTGTGTTTTCACTCACTTACTACTGTTTTGTGAAGCACAGCAGTTTACTTTCAGTGAAGCCCCAGTGTACCTATTTTTTCTTTTGTTGCCTGTGCTTTTGGTGTCATATTTAAGAAACCATTGCCAAATCCAAAGTCATGAAGATTTGTCCGTATATTTTCTTTCAAGAATTTTATACTTTTAGTTCTTTCATTTGCATCTTGGATGTATATTGAGTTAATTTATTTATATGGTATGAGGTAGGGGTCAAACATTCTTTCCACATGGAATTGTCCCAAAATCAGCTGTTGAGACTGTTCTTTCTCCATTGAATGGTCTTGGCACCCTTGTCAAAAATCAGTTGACCATAGATGTGAGGGTTTATTTCTAGGCTCTCAGTTCTGTTCCATTGATCTATATGCCGATCTGTATGCCATTACTGCACTGATCTGGTTACTGGAGCTTTGTTGTAAGTTTTAAAATTGAGAAGTATGAGTCTTCCAACTTTGTTCTTTTTAAAGACTGTTTTGGCCAATCAGGGCCCTTGTGTCTCCATATGAATTTTAGGATCAGCTTTTTTTCATTTCTGCTGAAAAGGTTGTTGGGAATCTTATGTTAATTGCATTTAATATGTAGCTTGCTTTGGGGTTTATTGCCATCTTAACAACATTGTCTTCCAGCCGATGAACACAGGATGTTTTTCAATTTATTTAGGTCTTTAATTTCTTCCAGTAAGGTCTTGTAGTTGCCAATGTACAAGTGTTATACCTTCTTGTCTAAATTCATTCCTAAGTATTTGATTCTCGTGTTTTCTTTCTTTTTCTTTATTATTTTTAATTGTGGTAATATATGCATAACAAAATTTATCATCTTAACCATTTTTTCTTTGTAATTCTAGTTTATTTATTTTTCTTCCAGTTTTATCGATTTAATTGACATACAGCACTGTTTGTTTGAGTACAGCATAATGATTTGACTTACATACATCATGAAATGATTATCACAGTAAGTTTAGTGAACATCTATCATCTCATACAGTTACCAAATTAAAGACATAGAAAAAAATATTTTCCTTGTGATGAGAACTCTTAGGATTTACTCTCTTAACCACTTTCATCTATAATATACAGCAGTGTTAGTTTTATTTATCATGTTGTACATTACATCCTTAAGAGTTGTTTACCTTATAACTGGAAGTTTGACTGCCCTCAACCAATTCCCACTCCCTCCCCCCACCCGTTGCCTCTGTTAACCACAAATCTGATCTCTTTCTATGAGTTTGTTATCTTGTTTCTGAAGTATAATTAATCTACAACATTCTGTTAGTTCCTGTGCACAAAATAGTGATTTGATATTTCTATACATTTCAAACACCACGGTAAGTCTAGTTACGATATGCCACTATGCAAAGATATTACATAGTTATTGACTGTATTCCCCACACTGTACACTTAATACCCGAGACTCATTTGTTTTACAAATGGAAGTTTGGACTTCTTAATCTCCCTCACTTATTTCTTTCCTCCCTTCACCACCTCCCCTCTGACAACCACCTGTTTGTTTTCTATCTATAACTCTGTTTCTGTTTTGTTATGTTTGTTTGTTTTGGTTTTTAGATTTCACTTAGCATAATACCCTCTAGGTCCATCCATGTTGTTGCAAATGGCAAGATTTCATTCTTTTTATGGCTGAGCAATATTCCATTTCATAAATATATACACCACATTTTCTTTATCCATGGGCATTTAGGTTGCTTCCATATCTTGGCTATTGTAAATAATGCTGCAGTGACCATAGGGGTGTATATACCTTTTCGAATGAGTGTTTTTGTTTTCTTCAGAAAAATACCCATATGTTAATTGTTGGATCATGTGATAGTTCTGTTTTTAATTTTGTGAGGAGCCTCCAAACTGTTTTCCATAGTGGCTGCACCAATTTACATTCCCACCAACAGTGCACGAGTGTTCCCTTTTCTCTTCATCCTTGCCAGTACTTGTTGTATTTTGCTAATAGCCATTCTGACAAGTGGGAGGTGATATTTCATTGTGGTTTTGATTTTCATTTCCCTGATGATTAATGATGTTGAGCATCTTTTCATGTGCCTCTTGGCCATCTGTATGTCTTCTTTGCAAAAATGTCTATTCAGATCCTTTGCCCATTTTTAAAAATCAGGTTGTTTGGGTTTTTGATGTTGAGTTGTATGAGTTCTTTGTATATTCTGGGTATTAACCCCTTATCAGATAGATTGCTTGCAGATATCTTCTCCCATTCAGTAGATGATAGTTCCCTTCACTGTGGAAAAGCTCTTTAGTTTGATGTAGTCCCATTTGTTTATTTTTGGTTTTGTTTCCCTTGCCTGAGGAGACATATGCAAAAAAAAATTATTAAGATCAGTGTCAAAGAGCTTAGTGCCTGTGTTTTCTTCAAGAAGTTTTGTCTCTTTTTTTGGTTGTGGTTTCAGTTCTTACATTTAAGTCTTTAATCCATTTTGAATTTGTTTTTGTGCATGGTGTAGTTTAATGGTATTAAATACATTCATATTGTTGTGCAGACATCACCGTCACCCATCTCTAGAACTCTTTTCATCTTGCAAAACTGAATTTCTACATTGACTCAAATAGCAACTCCCCATTCCACCTTATGCTCAAGCCCCTGGCAACCACCATTCTAAGAATTTGACTACTCTAGGTACCTCACGTAATTGGAATACAGTATTTGTCCTTAAGTAACAAGTTTACTTCACTTAGCATAATGTCCTCAAGGATCATCAGTGTTGTACTATCTGACAGGATTGTCTTTTTTTTAAGACTGAATGATACTGCGTTGTATGTATATACCACATTTTGTTTGTTCATTCATTCATCCATCCGTTAATAGATACTTGTGTTGCTTCCACCTTTAGACCATTGTGAATAATGCTGCTATGAACATGAGTGTACAAATATCCATTCAAGATCCTACTTTCAATTTTGGGGGTTACATATCCAGAAGTGGAATGGCTGGATTATATGGTAGTTCTATTTTTAATTATTTGAGGAACCACCCTACTGTTTTCCACAGCAGCTGCCCATTTTACAGTCCCACCAACAGCACACAATGGTTCCACTTTTTCCACATCTTTGTCAACACTTGTTATTTTCTGTTTTTTTTTTTATAGTGGCATCCTAGTGTGTATGAAGTGATATGTTTTTGACTTGCATTTCTTTCATGATTATATTGAGCATCTTTTTATATACTTCTTGGCCATTTGTATATCATCTTTGGAGAAATGTCTATTCAAGTACTTTGCCCATTCTTGAATCGCGTTATTTTTTGGTCATTGAGTTGTAGTAGTTCTTTACATATTCTGAGTATTAACCTCTTATCAGATATATGATTTATAAATTTTTCTCCCAATCAGTGGGTTGCCTTCTCACCTTTGTTGATTGTGTCCTTTGATGCCCAGAAATTTTTAATATTGATGTAGTCCCAATTGTCGAGTTTTACTTTTGCTGCCTGTGCTTTTGGTGTCATATCTAAGAAGTCATTACCAAGTCCAATGCCATGAAGCTTTTCCCCTGTGTGTTCTTCCAAGAATGTTATGGTTTTAGGTCTTTAATCCATTTTGAGGTAATTTTTGTATACGATGTAAGATAAGGCTCCAACTTCATTCTTTTTTTTTTTTCCCCATTTCATTCTTTTTAAGAGCATGTGCATATCCAGTTTTCCCAGCACCATTTGTTAAGGAGACTGCTCTTTTCCTGTTGAATGGTCTTGGCCCCTTGTCAAGGGTCAGAGATCATTTGACCATGTGGCACAAAGGTTTATTTCTGGGCTCTCTATTCTAGTCCATTGATCTATTTATCTTTATGCCAGTACCACAGTGTTATTGTATTACTGTTTTGAAATCAGGAAGTGTGAATCCTCCAACTTTGTTGTTCTCTTTCAAAGTTGTTTTGGTTCTTCAGGGTTTCTTATCATTTTTAATGATTTCTTATTGTTTTCCATTTTTTTTATTGCTATATGATTTTCTTTGAGTTGTTTTTTTTTGCTAACTTAGCAGCCATGTAATTAACAAATATGCTTAAGCCACTGTCTCAATGTACCACTCAGATATGAAATAGTATCTATTGACTCCATTATATAAAAAATTAAGAAACTGGTTGCACTTGCCCTACTTCTCCCCACTCTCCACCTACACACACTTCCCCCAACATAACAATATTCGTTAATTTTGTGAATGTTGTCTCAGTTCATTATGGTAGTATTACTACTGTATTGATTAGCTTTATTTTTAAGAAGTATAGCATTTTTCTTCCATGTTATAAGCAAAATCACCATTTTATGTGTTTTTTAAAGGGGGTCAATATCATCAGTCTTTTCAGTGTAACTGTTTGTGAGTTTATTAATTTAAATAATTTTATTATTTAGCTAGATTTTTCAACAGTTGTTCAGGAGTGAGCATCTCTTCAGTTCTTATAAATTTGAGATTATCATTCTGTAACCTTTGTATAGGAATAACAACTTGTTTGGGTATAAAACTTTTGAATAATAATCTTTAATTCAAAACTCAGTCAGATTTGCTCCCCCTTTCTGGGCACATACAATTAATATTTCTGTGCCAGAGGCAACCCTAATATTTTTTCCCTATTGGATCCTGGATTGTTGTTGGGTTTTTAAAATTTAAGTTTTCTTACTTTCCCAGGGTATGTCTCAGCGTTGGTCAATCTCTATTGATTTTTTAAAAATAAAATTTACATACCTTACAATTCATTCTTGTAAAGTATACAATTCAGTGGTTTTTAATATATTCAGAGGAGGTTATACAACTGTCACCACTAATTCCAGAACTTTTTGTCATACCAAAAAGAAACCCTGTGCCCCTTCACAGTCATTTCCTAGCCTTCAACCATTAATCTACTTTCTGTATCTATGGATTTGCCCATTGGGCACATTTTCTATAAGCAAATCATGCAATATGTGGCCTTTTGTGTCTGGCTTCTTTTACTTAATATTTTCAAGGTTCATCCATTTTGTAGCAGGAATCAGTACTTGTTGTTTGTTATGAACAGTAACAAACAGTATTTCAAATACATATACAACATGTTTATTCATGAGTTGTTGGACATGTGGATTGTTTCTGCTTTTTTGGCCATTATGAAAAATGCTGCTGTAAACATTAATGCACAGGTTTTTGTGTGGACATGTTCCTTCAATTTTCTTACGTATATACCTAGGCGTAGAATTGCTGGATCATATGGTAACTCTGTTTAAGCTTCTGAGTAACTGCCAAAGTGTTTTCCAAAGTGGCTGCACCATTTTATATTCCCACCTGGATCATATTTCAGTTTGTCTACATCCTCATCAACACTTGTTGTCTGTCTTTTGATAATAACTATCTTAATGGGTGTGAAGAGGTATCTCACTTTTTAATGATTTTAATTTGCATTTCGCTAATGACTAAGATGTTGAGCATCTTTTCATATGCTTATTGGCCATTTGTTTACCTTTAGAGAAATGTCTATTCCAATCCTTTGCCCATTTTAAAATTGGCTTATTTGTCATTTTATTACTGAGTTCTGTTTCTTTGTCTATTCTGAATACAAGTCCCTTATTAGGATATGTTTTGCAAACATGTTCTTTCATTCTGTGCCATCCTTTTCACTTTCTTGATGACTTTACTTGTGGTACAAAAGTTTTAATTTTGACAAAGTACAATTTGTCTGTTTCTTCTTTTGTCACTTGTGCTTTTCATGTCATATCTAAAACTATTGTCTAACCCAAGGTTACAAAATATTTACTCTTTATTTTCTTCTAAAAGTTTTATAATTGTAGTTCTTACTTTTAGTTCTATGATCATTTTTTAGTTAACTTTTGTTATGTGGCATTGAGGTAGTACAGTTTTATTCTTTTGCCTGTGGATAGCCAGTGTCGTAGTACCATTTGTTGCAAAGACTATTCTTTCTTCCATTGAATTGTCTGGGCACCCTTGGCAAAAATCAATTGATCATAAGAAAAAAAAAAATCAGAAAAATAAAAATAAACTTAAAAAATGAAAAAAAAAAGCGATTGATTATAAATGTAAGGGTTTATTCTAGACTATAAACCCTATTTTATTGATCTATATGTCACTCTTTATGCCACTACCACACTGTCTAATTAGTGTGACTCCTCCAACTTTGTTTTTTCTTTTTCAAGATTGTTTTATCTATTCTTAGGTCATAGGAATATTCAGATCAGCTTGTCAATAATTTCTGCCAAAAAGAAAAAAAAAAAGACAACTTGAATCTTGGGTAGGGATTGCATTGAAACTGTAGAAAAATTTAGGGAGTACTGCTGTCATAACGATATAAAATCTTCTAATCCATGAACTGGGGTGTTTTTCCATTTATTTAGGTCATCTTTAATTTCTTCAACGATGTTTGTGGGTTCCACTTCTTTGTAGTTTGGCACTTCTGTTGTTAAAAGTATCCCTGAGGGGGGAGAAGAGAAGATGGCGGAAGAGTAAGACGCGGAGATCACCTTCCTTCCCACAGATACAGTAGAAATACATCTACACGTGGAACTGCTCCTACAGAACACCCACTGAATGCTGGCAGAAAACGTCAGACCTCCCAAAAGGCAAGAAACTCCCCCCGTACTTGGGTAGGGCAAAAGAAAAAAGAAATAACAGAGACAAAAGAATAGGGACGGCACCTGCACCAGTGGGAGGGAGCTGTGAAGGAGGAAAGATTTCCACGCACTAGGAAGCCCCTTCGCGGGCAGAGACTGCGGGTGGCAGAGGGGGGAAGCTTCGGAGCCACGGAGGAGAGCGCAGCCACAGGGGTGCAGAGGGCAAAGCGGAGAGATTCCCGCACGGAGGATCAGTGCCGACCAGCACTCAGCAGCCCGAGAGGCTTGTCGGCTCACCCGCCGGGGCGGGCGGGGCTGGGAGTTGAGGCTCGGGCTTCGGTCGGATCGCAGGGAGAGGACTGGGGTTGGCGGCGTGAACACAGCCTGAAGGGGTTAGCGCACCACAGCTGGCTGGGAGGGAGACCGGGAAAAAGTCTGCAGCTGCCGAAGAGGCAAGAGACTTTTTCTTGCCTCTTTGTTTCGCGGCGCGCAAGGAGAGGGAATTCAGAGCGCCGCCTAAACGAACTCCAGAGATTGGCGCGAGCCGCGGCTATCAGCGCGGACCCCAGAGACGGGCGTGAGACGCTGGGGCTGCTGCTGCCGCCTCCAAAAATCCTGTGTGCGAGCACAGGTCACTCTCCACACCGCCCCTCCCAGGAGCCTGTGCAGCCCACCACTGCCAGGGTCCCGTGATCCAGGGACAACTTCGCCGGGGGGAACGCACGGCGCGCCTCAGGCTGGTGCCACGTCACGCCGGCCTCTGCCGCCGCAGGCTCGCCCCGCCTCCTCTGTACCCCTCCCTCCCCGCGGCCTGGGTGAGCCAGAGCCCCCGAAGCAGCTGCTCCTTTAACCCCGTCCTGTCTGGGCGGGGAACAGACGCCCTCAGGCGACCTACACGCAGAGGCGGGTCCAAATCCAAAGCTGATCCCCAGGAGCTGTGCGAACAGAGAAGAGAAGGGGAAATCTCTCCCAGCAGCCTCAGAAGCAGCGGATTAAAACTCCACAAACAACTTGATGTGCCTGCATCTGTTGAATACCTGAATAGACAACGAATCATCCCAAATTCAGGAGGTGGACTTTGGGAGCAGGATATATTAATTTTTCCCCTTTTCCTTTTTTTGTGAGTGTATATGTATATGCTTCTGGGTGAGATTTTGTCTGTATAGCTTTGCTTTATAATAGCTTTCTTTTACTTCACTATATTATAGCCTCTTTCTTTCTTTCTTTCTTTCTTTCTTTCTATTTTTTCTCCCTTTTACTCTGAGCCGTGTGGACGAAAGGCTCTTGGTGCTCCAGCCAGGCATCAGGGCTGTACCTCTGAGGTGGGAGAGCCAACTTCAGGACACTGGTCCACAAGAGACCTCCCAGCTCCACGTAATACCAAACGGCAAAAATCTCTCAGAGATCTCCATCTCAACATCAAGACCCAGCATCACTCAATGACCAGCAAGCTACAGTGCTGAACACCCTATGCCAAACAACTAGCAAGACAGGAACACAGCCCCATCCATTAGCAGAGAGGCTGCCTAAAATCATAATAAGGCCTCAGACACCCCAAAATACACCACCAGACGTGGACGTGCCCACCAGAAAGACAAGATCCAGCCTCATCCACCAGAACTCAGGCACTAGTCCCCCCCACCAGGAAGCCTACACAACCCACTGAACCAACCTTAGCCACTGGGGACAGATACCAAAAACAACGGGAACTACGAACCTGCAGCCTGTGAAAAGGAGACCCCAAACACAGTAAGATAAGCAAAATGAGACGACAGAAAAACACACAGCAGATGAAGGAGCAGGGTCAAAACACACCAGACTTAACAAATGAAGAGGAAATAGGTAGTCTACCTGAAAAAGAATTCAGAATAATGATAGTAAGGATGATCCAAAATCTGGGAAATAGTATAGACAAAATGCAAGAAACATTTAACAAGGACGTAGAAGAACTAAAGAGGAACCAAGCAACGATGAAAAACACAATAAATGAAATTAAAAATACTCTAGATGGGATCAATAGCAGAATAACTGAGGCAGAAGAACGGATAAGTGACCTGGAAGATAAAATGGTGGAAATAACTACTGCAGAGCAGGATAAAGAAAAAAGAATGAAAAGAACTGAGGAAAGTCTCAGAGACCTCTGGGACAACATTAAACGCACCAACATTCGAATTATAGGGGTCCCAGAAGAAGAAGAGAAAAAGAAAGGGACTGAGAAAATATTTGAAGAGATTATAGTTGAAAACTTCCCTAATATGGGAAAGGAAATAGTTAATCAAGTCCTGGAAGCACAGAGAGTCCCATACAGGATAAACCCAAGGAGAAACACGCCAAGACACATATTAATCAAACTGTCAAAAATTAAATATAAGGAAAACATATTAAAAGCAGCAAGGGAAAAACAACAAATAACACACAAGGGAATCCCCATAAGGTTAACATCTGATCTTTCAGCAGAAACTCTGCAAGCCAGAAGGGAGTGGCAGGATATACTTAAAGTGATGAAGGAGAAAAACCTACAACCAAGATTACTCTACCCAGCAGGGATCTCATTCAGATGTGATGGAGAAATGAAAACCTTTACAGACAAGCAAAAGCTGAGAGAGTTCAGCACCACCAAACCAGCTTTACAACAAATGCTAAAGGAACTTCTCTAGGCAAGAAACACAAGAGAAGGATAACACCTACAATAACAAACCCAAAACAGTTACGAAAATGGGACTAGGAACATACATATCGATAATTACCTTGAATGTAAATGGATTAAATGCTCCCACCAAAAGACACAGGCTGGCTGAATGGATACAAAAACAAGACCCATATATATGCTGTCTACAAGAGACCCACTTCAGACCTAGAGACACATACAGACTGAAAGTGAGGGGATGGAAAAAGATATTCCATGCAAATGGAAATCAAAAGAAAGCTGGAGTAGCAATTCTCATATCAGACAAAATAGACTTTAAAATAAAGACTATTACAAGAGACAAAGAAGGACACTATATAATGATCAAGGGATCGATCCAAGAGGAAGGTATAACAATTGTAAATATTTATGCACCCAACATAGGAGCACCTCAATACAGAAGGCAAATACTAACAGCCATAAAAGGGGAAATCGACAGCAACACAATCATAGTAGGGGACTTTAACACCCCACTTTCACCAATGGACAGATCATCCAAAATGAAAATAAATAAGGAAACACAAGCTTTAAATGATACATTAAACAAGATGGACTTAATTGATATTTATAGGACATTCCACCCAAAAACAACAGAATACACATTTTTCTCAAGTGCTCATGGAACATTCTCCAGGATAGATCATATCTTGGGTCACAAATCAAGCCTTGGTAAATTTAAGAAAATTGAAATCGTATCAAGTATCTTTTCCGACCACAACGCTATGAGACTAGATATCAATTACAGGAAAAGATCTGTAAATAATACAAACACATGGAGGCTACACAATACACTACTTAATAACGAAGTGATCACTGAAGAAATCAAAGGGGAAATCAAAAAATACCTAGAAACAAATGACAATGGAGACACGACGACCCAAAACCTATGGGACGCAGCAAAAGCAGTGCTAAGAGGGAAGTTTATAGCAATACAAGCCTACCTCAAGAAACAGGAAACATCTCGAATAAACAACCTAACCTTGCACCTAAAGCAATTAGAGAAAGAAGAACAAAAAAACCCCAAAGCCAGCAGAAGGAAAGAAATCATAAAGATTAGGTCAGAAATAAATGAAAAAGAAATGAAGGAAACAATAGCAAAAATCAATGAAACTAAAAGCTGGTTCTTCGAGAAGATAAACAAAATTGATAAACCATTAGCCAGACTCATCAAGAGAAAAAGGGAGAAGACTCAAATCAATAGAATTAGAAATGAAAAAGGAGAAGTAACCACTGACACTGCAGAGATACAAACGATCATGAGAGATTACTACAAGCAACTCTATGCCAATAAAATGGACAACCTGGAAGAAATGGACAGATTCTTAGAAATGCACAAACTGCCGAGACTGAACCAGGAAGAAATAGAAAATATGAACAGACCAATCACAAGCACTGAAATTGAAACTGTGATTAAAAACCTTCCAACAAACAAAAGCCCAGGACCAGATGGCTTCACAGGCGAATTCTATCAAACATTTAGAGAAGAGCTAACACCTATCCTTCTCAAACTCTTCCAAAATATTGCAGAGGGAGGAACACTCCCCAACTCATTCTACGAGGCCACCATCACCCTGATACCAAAACCAGACAAAGATGTCACAAAGAAAGAAAACTACAGGCCAATATCACTGATGAACATAGATGCAAAAATCCTCAACAAAATACTAGCAAACAGAATCCAACAGCACATTAAAAGGATCATACACCATGATCAAGTGGGGTTTATCCCAGGAATGCAAGGATTCTTCAACATACGCAAATCAATCAATGTGATACACCATATTAACAAACTGAAGGAGAAAAACCATATGATCATCTCAATAGATGCAGAGAAAGCTTTCGACAAAATTCAACACCCATTTATGATAAAAGCCCTGCAGAAAGTAGGCATAGAGGGAACCTTCCTCAACATAATAAAGGCCATATATGACAAACCCACAGCCAACATTGTCCTCAATGGTGAAAAACTGAAACCATTTCCACTAAGATCAGGAACAAGACAAGGTTGCCCACTCTCACCACTATTATTCAACATAGTTTTGGAAGTGTTAGCCACAGCAATCAGAGAAGACAAAGAAATAAAAGGAATCCAAATCAGAAAAGAAGAAGTAAAGCTGTCACTATTTGCAGATGACATGATACTATACATAGAGAATCCTAAAGATGCTACCAGAAAACTCCTAGAGCTAATCAATGAATTTGGTAAAGTAGCAGGATACAAAATTAATGCACAGAAATCTCTTGCATTTCTATACACTAATGACGAAAAATCTGAAAGTGAAATTAAGAAAACACTCCCGTTTACCATTGCAGCAAAAAGAATAAAATATCTAGGAATAAACCTACCTAAGGAGACAAAAGACCTGTATGCAGAAAATTATAAGACACTGATGAAAGAAATTAAATATGATACAAATAGATGGAGAGATATACCATGTTCCTGGATTGGAAGAATCAACATTGTGAAAATGACTCTACTACCCAAAGAAATCTACAGATTCAATGCAATCCCTATCAAACTACCACTGGCATTTTTCACAGAACTAGAACCAAAAATTTCACAATTTCTATGGAGACACAAAAGACCCCGAATAGCCAAAGCAATCTTGAGAACGAAAAATGGAGCTGGAGGAATCGGGCTCCCTGACTTCAGACTATATTACAAAGCTACAGGAATCAAGACAGTTTGGTACTGGCACAAAAACAGAAATATAGATCAATGGAACAGGATAGAAAGCCCAGAGATAAACCCACACACATATGGTCACCTTATCTTTGATAAAGGAGGCAAGCATATACAGTGGAGAAAAGACAGCCTCTTCAATAAGTGGTGCTGGGAAAATTGGACAGGTACATGTAAAAGTATGAAATTAGAACACTCCCTGACACCATGCACAAAAATAAACTCAAAATGGATTAAAGACCTAAGTGTAAGGCCAGACACTATCAAACTCTTAGAGGAAAACATAGGCAGAACACTCTATGACATACATCACAGCAAGATTCTTTTTGACCCAGCTCCCAGAGAAATGGAAATAAGAACACAAATAAACAAATGGGACCTAATGAAACTTAAAAGCTTTTGCACAGCAAAGGAAACCATAAACAAGACCAAAAGACAACCCTCAGAATGGGAGAAAATATTTGCAAATGAAGCAACTGACAAAGGATTAATCTCCAAGATTTACAAGCAGCTCATGCAGCTCAATAACAAAAAAACAAACAACCCAATCCAAAAATGGGCAGAAGACCTAAATAGACATTTCTCCAAAGAAGATATACAGATGGCCTACAGACACATGAAAGAATGCTCAACATCATTAATCATTAGAGAAATGCAAATCAAAACTACAATGAGATATCATCTCACACCGGTCAGAATGGCCATCATCAAAAAATCTAGAAACAATAAATGCTGGAGAGGGTGTGGAGGAAAGGGAACACTCTTGCACTGTTGGTGGGAATGTAAATTGATACAGCCACTACGGAGAACAGTATGGAGGTTCCTTAAAAAACTACAAATAGAACTACCATACGACCCAGCAATCCCACTCCTGGGCATATACCCTGAGAAAACCATAGGTCAAAAAGAGTCATGTACCAAAATGTTCATTGCAGCTCTATTTACAATAGCCAGGACATGGAAGCAACCTAAATGTCCATCGACAGATGAATGGATAAAGAAGATGTGGCACATATATACAATGGAATATTACTCAGCCATAAAAAGAAATGAAATGGAGATATTTGTAATGAGGTGGATGGAGTTAGAGTCTGTCATACAGAGTGAAGTAAGTCAGAAAGAGAAAAACAAATACAGTATGCTAACACATATATACGGAATCTAAGGAAAAAAAAAAAAAAAGGCCACGAAGAACCTAGTGGCAAGACGGGAATAAAGACACAGACCTACTAGAGAATGGACTTGAGGATATGGGGAGGGGGTGGGGTGAGATGTGACAGGGTAAGAGAGTGTCATGGACATATATACACTACCAAATGTAAAATAGATAACTAGTGGGAAGCAGCCGCATAGCACAGGGAGATCAGCTCGGTGCTTTGTGACCACCTAGAGGGGTGGGATGGGGAGGGTGGGAGGGAGGGAGATGCAAGAGGGAAGAGAAATGGGAACATATTGTATATGTATAACTGATTCACTTTGTTATAAAGCAGAAGCTAACACACCATTGTAAGGCAATTATACTTCAATAAAGATGTTTAAAAAAAAAAAAGTATCCCTGAGTATTTCATTCTTTTTGATACCAGTGTAACTAGTATTGGTTTCTTAAGTTCATTTTGGGAATTTTCCTTGTGGTACAGGAATATTACTGGTTTTTGTATGTATTTTGGTTCCTGCAACTTTGCTGAACTTGCTTATAAGTTTGAGTAATTTGTGTTTGTGTGTTCCTTAGTGTTTTCTATATAAAATATTGTGTCATTTGCAAAGAGAGATAGTTTTCCTTCTTCTTTCCGATATCATGTCATTTATCTCTTTTTCTTGCCTAGTTGCCCTTGCTAGAACCTCCAGTACTGTGTTGAATAGAAGTGTTAAGAATGAGTATCCTTGTCTTGTTCCTGATTTTAAGGAGAAATCTTTCTGGTCATTAAGCATGATGTTAGCTGTGAGTTTTTTTTATAAATGCCGTTTATCAGGTTGAGGAACTTCTATTCCTGTTTTGTTGAGTGTTTTTATTATGGAAGGGTTTTGGGTTTTGCCATATGCTTTTTCTACGTATAATGAAATGATCCTATGTTTTCTTTATGAAGATGGTGTGTTACGTTGATTGATAATCATATATTGAACCAACTTTGCCTTCCTGGGATAAATTCCTCTTGGTTTTAATGTATAATCCCTCTTCTGTGTTGCTGGATTCAGTTTGCTAGTATTTTGTTGAGGATTTTCCTTCTATATTCATAAGGGGTATTGGTCTGTAGTTTTACTGTATCTTTGCCTTTTTTATCAGGGTAATAATCTCCTTATAGAAAGAATTGGGAAGTAATCCTTCTTCTCATTTTGTTTTGATGATGATGTTGTTTTTTGAGTTTGTGAATGGTTGTTGTTAATTCTACTTTAAATGTTTTTTAGAATTCACCAGTTTGGGCCTGGGCTTTTCTTTGGGGGGTGTTTTCTGATTACTGACTCAGCCTCTGTCCTTATTATAGGTTTGTTCAGATTTTCTATTTTTGCTTGAGTCAGTTTTGCTAGGTTGTTTTTCTAGGAATTTGTCTATTTCATCTGGGTTACCTAATTTGTTGACATGTGATTGTTCATAATATTCCCTTATGATCCTTTTTAATTTCTGTGTGATTGGTAGTAACATCCCCTGGTTCATTCTTAATGTAAATGATTTGAGTTTTCCCCTTTTTGCTTTTGGTGAATTCTAGCTAAAGATTTGTCCATTTTTGTTGACCTTTTCCAAGAACCAACTTTTGATTTCTTTGATTTTTCTCTTTTTTTGATTCTCTGATTCATTTATTTTCATTCTAATCTATATAATTTCCTTCATTTTGCCTGCTTTGGGTTTTATTTGGTCTTCTTTTTCTGGTTTCTTAAGGTTGAAGGTGAGGTTATAGTTTCGAAATCTTTCTTCTTTTAATATGGACATTTACAGATACAAATATCTGTAAGCTCTGCCTTCACTGCATCCCAAAGGTTTTGGGATGTTTTGCTTTCGTTTTCATTCATCTCAAAGTATTTTCTAATTGCCCTTGTGATTTCTTCTTTGAACATTGGTAGTTAAGAGTGTGTCATTTAATTTCTCTATATTTTTGAATTTCCCAAATTTCCTTATTGATTTCTAGTTTCATTCCATTGTGGTCAGAAAACATACTTTGTATAGTTTGTAAATATATTGTGACTTGTTTTATGGCCTAGCACATGGTCTCTCCTGGAGAACATTATTATGTTCCCTCAGAAGAATGTGTATTCTGCTTCTGTTGGTTGGAGTATTATGTATATGTCTTTAGGTCTAGTTGGATTATAGTGTTGTTCAAGCCTTCTATTTCCTTATTGGTCTGTCGAGTTTTTCTATCCATTTTGAAAGTGTACTATTGCAGTCTCCAGCTATTACTATTGAATTGTCTATGTCTCCCTTCATTTCTGTCAGTTTTTTTCCTTTGGTACCTGTCCTTGGTTTTCCAACACATGGCAGACATTCATTAATTTTTGGATGAAGTGTGTTAATTTGTCAACTACCTTTTAGTCTCCCTGTATTGTCCTAGCTTATCTTGGATCCATTTCATTAAGTCCATGTTCTTTTTAAATTTTCTCTAGAGTGAGAGTACAAATTCTTTATTGACTAAAATGGGTAAACCTTCTGGCAAAATAAATTCTTTCTCTTTCCCTTCTTTTTTTCCTTCCTTTCTTCCACTTGTTTCTTTATACATTTATTTATTTTATTTATTTATTTTTGGCTGCATTGGGCCTTCATTGCTGCGCCCAGGCTTTCTCTAGTTGTGGTGAGCGAGGGCTACTCTTCATTGTGGTGCGGGAGCTTCTCATTGCCGTGGCTCCTCTTGTTGTGGCGCACGGGCTCTAGGCACACAGGCTTCAGTAGTTGTGGCGCGTGAGCTCAGTAGTTGTGGCTCGCAGGCTCTAGAGCACAGGCTCAGTAATTCTGGCACCCTGGCTTTCTTGCTCCGCGGCATATGGGACCTTCCCAGACCAGGGCTCGAACCCGTGTCCCCTGCATTGGTAGGCGGATTCTTAACCACTGCGCCACCAGAGAAGCCCCCTTTCTTCCACTTTAATGCTATAGAATATTTTCATAAATCCTTCTCTTTTGTTTTCAGATGACCTTTGTCTCAAAACAGTTCTGTGGAAGCCATTTATTTGATCACAACCATTTATTTGATCACATTTGATGACCTTATTACCTATTTACAAGATACTGCTTGAGTCCCCTTCCTAGGACATGAACTTGAAGGCTCATTGTGTATGGCTTGTATTTCTTTTGCCCCTCAGAGTTTGGGAAAGGCAGAAAGATAGTAATTGATTCTAGGACTCTGGACAGCTACAGTAGGTGACATTTTTCTCTGCCATTGTTTTGAAACTCATAAATTGATGGCCACCTTATCAAGTGTGGAGGTGAGGAAAGTATCTTGTTCTATAGGACATGCCCTTGGGGTTTTGCTATTACACTACTGTAAAGTCACCTGGCAGCTGCTTTCATAGCATTGTCGTGTGGGCAGTGATATGGCTGAGGCCTTATTTTTTTCTAGCAAATCTTAGTAATAAAACTAAGACATTTAGACTTAAAAGGTTATTTCCCATCCCTTTTTCTGACTTCTTCCTGGCCAGAGTAGGCATACAGTGAACCATTCTGGCAAGGACATAAGGAGCTATTTTTTCACAGGGAACGTGTCTCCAATTGGGACATTTATCTTTCTCCTGGGCCACTTATTACCTCAGTCCCCTTTCTGAGATACCAGTGGGATATTTTGAATTGTTGACTCACCTTTTACCCTTCTGCTGTATGGTCCTTTGTGTAGGAAGAGCTTTGTGGTGGCTCCTTATATTTATTCCCAGTTGTTTCTTTAGACATTATTTCTGGGATTTTGTGGTGTGAGTTGAGTCTGTTCCCTAGATTCTGAATATTTTTTTACTTTTTTAATAAATTTGTTTATTTATGTAGTTAGTTATTTTGGCTGCGTTTGGGGCTTTGTGCACGGGCTTTCTCTGGTTGTGGCGAGTGGGGGTTACTCTTCGTTGTGGTGCGCAGGCTTCTCATTGTGGTGGCTTCTCTTGTTGTGGAGCACGGACTCTAGGCATGTGGGCTTCAGTAGTTGTGGCACATGGGCTCAGTAGCTGTGGCACACGGGCTTAGTTGCTCCACGGCATGTGGGATCTTCCCTGACCAGGGCTCGAACCCATGTCCCCTGCCTTGGCAGGCGGATTCTCAACCGCTGTGCCACCAGAGAAGCCCTATTTTTTTACTTTTTGATGTTTTTTGTTTGTGTCTTTCAGTTATGAAAGAAAAGGTTCATTAAGGTCTCTGTGCTGTCATATTTTCTAAAATCCATTATCTGTTTTCTCAGTTTTGTTTTCGCTCTCTCTTTTATATTCCATTTCTTCCTTTTCTGTAGGCTCCTTCCTCTCAGCTAGAACCATGCTTATGTCTCTCCTTATCATAGACTGGGGAGTGGAGGGCTTGCCTGTGGTTGATGCTTCTACCACTTTACATCTCTCTCTTCTCTTTATTACTAAATACTTTGGTCAAAAAAGATATTTTATTACTTTTGAGTATAAAAGTAAAAAGGTAACTAAATATAAAGAGTTTAGATAATATATAAAATATAAAGACCTTGGAAATCACCCATAATTCTCACCATCCTGAAATAGTCGTGATTAACATTACAGATAAGCTTCCAGGTTTATATTTTATGATTCACATACCTACTGCCTATCTTGGATCTATTTTATTAGGTCTGCAATCTAATGAAGCTAAATATCAAATGAAGAACTCCATGAGAGCATAAAATGAGAGCTTTATTAATGTTTAATTAAATGTTTACCAGTGTTTCTTACACTTTTATAAAACAGGCCGATTTCATACCAGTCTTCAAAATCATGTTCATATATGGAGAGAAACAACAGTCCAAAAAAATGAAATCATACTATGTATATGTATGAATACATATGTATGAATACATACTATGTATATGTATGAATACAATATATGTATTGTTTTGAAGCTCTGCACTTAGTATATCATAGACATCTTTCTATGCAGTAAATAAAGATTTATGTAGTCATTGTTAATAGCTTTATGGGTTCCATTGTATAAATATAATATTTAGTTAGTTCCTAATGACAGATATTTAAGTTTTTTTGGAATTTTTCTTTATCATAATCTGCACTTCGATGGGTAGTCTTGTTACATCTTTCTGAATTTTTCAATTTCCTTGAGAAACATTTCTAAACATGGAATTTCTGGGTTACCAAGTAGGCACATTAAAAATGTTTAAGCCACACTACTAAATTGTCCTTCTGAAATGTTGATTCAATTATTTGTTCACCAGTAATGTGCAATAATATTTTGGTCAATACCTGCCAACAGCATCCTTGTTAATACTTGCCACATTGGCCAGAAATATGGTATCTATCCTGATCCACGTTTCTTTAATCACATGGAGTTTTTAGTTTCTTTTGTGTGTTGATCGACCGTATTTCTTCTTTTTGGAACTGCCTATCTTATCTTTAACCCAGGTTTCCTTAGATATGCTAATGCTTTTTTCCCCCTGAACATGTGTACCCAGGACATGTACATTTGAGGGGTTAAGAGTGAATATAAGGGAATAAGTGCAACTGCCTGCTTGTTCTTCCCTTCTTCCTTTGATTACACCTACTCTTTCTTTGACTCATTCTTTCTGTGCCTCTCTCTGCTGTGTCTATGCAGGCTGTCCCCAGGCTCTATAGTTCATGCTTTTCTCTTATTACAGTGTCTTTGCACCCTGTCTGCTTCTGTGTTCTTTCTCTCTGCCTCTGTGCACCCGCATTCTGTGCACTTGTGCTCTCCTCCACCCCACCCCATGCTGTCTCTTGTCTCACTGTCTCTGCTGTGTAGCTCTCTTGTTCTTCTGCTTACTCCTTTTCTCCTCTCCTTCTCTCATGTTCTTGCTGTGTTTGTCTCTGTGCTCTTTCTCTCTCTCCTTCTTGTTTTTTCTTTCTTTCCCCCTCCCTTTCCCATCTTTTTCTCTCAATGTCTGGGTGTATACTGGGATCAAAGAAAAGGGATAGTTTACTACTGTCAGTACAAAAGAAGCCATATTTAACAGTTTTTGTTTACAGAGAAAAAGCTGAAGATGAATAATTTCTCTGTATTTTTGACCTCTCATTATTTCCAGTTGCCCACGTTTTCAGCAGTGGGGCAAATGAACAACACAAACTAACTACCAAACAAAGAGACCTCCATGAGAGAATAAAATGAGAGCTTTAGTAATATTTAATTAAATGTTTACCAGTGTTTCTTACATTTTTATAAAACAGGCTAATTTCGTATCACTCTTCACAATCACACATATATGGAGAGAAACAACAGTCCAAAGCAGTATCTTGGAACCCAAGGATACATTTCATTATATGCTAAGAGGTAAAAAGCAAGATATAATATTTACATGTATTTATACGACTGGATCAAAATTAAATATTAGCAGATTATTTTAAGATTATGGGATTATACTTTTTTTAAAAAAAATTTTTCATGTTTTTTTTTAAACAAGAAGCACATCTTTTCTACTATGAAACCATAAAAATTTCTTTGTGACATTAATTAAAAAGTGACCTCAGCCAGACTGATCAAACATAAAACGTTAGTTATGAGCTGGAAGAGAGAATTCTCAAGCTTTTCATTGTGTTCTAGTTTCTGCCTAAAGTACCTGTTTGAACCTCCAATCTAGTCATAACAAATCCTTCTAGAAGCAGAGCGAAAGCATAGAATTAGTACGCAGTTTCTATGCCAAGATAAAGTTAAAAAAATTTTTTTAACTTCAGCTGCCAAGAGTTGAGTTAAGTATACTCCTAGGTTCATGGCCTCTCTTTTTAAAATTTCATTCCCATATCCCATCCTCATTCCTGTCCTCCCGTCGGAACTGGCCTTGTTATGTAAATATCTTTTGGCTTACAAGAGTTCTTACAAAATATGTATTCTGTGTTGTCATGTATTTTCAATGTATATAAAAGGTATGTCATTACTTTTGTTATTTTCACTAAGCTTGTATTTTTAAGATTCATCACATTGCTATACACACGTCTAATTCAGGTTTCTGATCACTGCATAGTACTCCATGGAGTGCATCTACCAATCTACCTATGCACTTGCCCTGTAATGGACACCCAGGTCGCCGTCAATTCCCAACAAGGCAAAACACCAGCAGTGCACATCCTTGTCCATATTGCCTTATGGACCTTGTGAGACTACCTTTGTTGCACAGACCCAGAAGTGGAAATCTTGGATCATAAGCTATATGTATACTTAATTTTCTACATTAGTACCAAATTAATTTCCAGTCTATATTCCTACCTGCAATGCATGAAAATTCCTATACTTCCACCTTTCTGCCAATAATTTATAGTTTTTCCGGATTAGAAATACAAGTTTCTATACCATGGAAAGGTAGCGTTTTGGGGTCATTTCTAATTAAATGTTACTTGTCTTGAGAATCTACCCTATCTCCACTCTGTAATTTCCAAGGGAAGAAAGAGTCTTTCAGAGACTTCCAAAATTACTGCTGTGCTTTCAACCAGAGTGCATTCATATGTTCATCCAGACATAATTACAATATACAACGTGACAAAAGTACAAGAATGGGATATTTTCATTGTTTTTATCAGATTTTGACATATAACAGATAAAAGATATGGAAGATTTTAATAGCAATATTAAGAAGTTTGATTTAAAGTATCTATAGAAAACTTTATTCCCAAAACACAGCAGCCACAGTTGTTCCAAATGCCCACGGAATATTTACAAAAATTAACTGTACATTTAGGCAAAATGTTGATAAATCCGCAAAGTAGAACATTTCTAACTAAGCTTATATTCTCTAACCACAGTACAATAAGGTTGGAATTTAACAACTATAACTTTTTCCTTAAATAAACATTTTAAAACAGTCTAAGCTTTTGGGCTACAGGAGAACTAAAAATTGAGATTATAGAATTTTTTTCATTAATGACAGTAAAAGCACATATCCAAAACTTACGGGATGTGACTAAATCTATATTGAGAGGAAAATGTATAGCCTTCAATGATATTTTAGTTCAACAAACTCAACTAGGAAACAATTGAAATAAGCATTCTATAAATCAGTCCCCAGAATTGATCGATATAACCAAGATCTGGTTCTTTCAAAAAAAAAATAGACCAAATCTCTGGTTATTCTGACCATGAGAAAAGGATCAACACTAATAGTATGGAAGGGTATAACCACAGTCAAAGAAGTGTTTTTTTTAAAAAGATTACTGTATGCAACTTTAAGCTGATATATATATTTTTTTTTCCTTTTTTTTTTTTTTTTTAATATGAATGGCTGGATTTTATTTATTTATTTATTTTATTTTTTTGGCTGTGTTGGGTCTTCGTTTCTACGCGAGGGCTTTCTCTAGTTGTGGCAAGCGGGGGCCACTCTTCATCGCGGTGCGCGGGGTTTTCACTGTCGTGGCCTCTCTTGTTGCGGGGCACAGGCTCCAGACGCGCAGGCTCAGTAGTTGTGGCTCACGGGCCTAGTTGCTCCGCGGCATGTGGGATCCTCCCAGACCAGGGCTCGAACCCGTGTCCCCTGCATTGGCAGGCAGATTCTCAACCACTGCGCCACCAGGGAAGCCCTAGGCTGATATATTTTAAAACCGAAATTAGATGGGTGATTTTCTAAGAAAATATAAATTAACAGAGTTGACCAAGAAGTTTTAAATCCTAAGTAGATCATTAATAATAGAAATTTAAAAGACTGTCAGTAATCTGTAGACCTCCCCACCTCTAACTATGTGCCCTCCGGGAATTTTGTACAAATATATGTGCCCACCAAAAGTATGAGAGGATGTGTTTCTTCATTCCTTTGCCAACTATGGGTAGTATCAGTCTTTTTAATATTTGCTAATCTAATGTGTGAAAAAACTCATTGCTTTAAATTGCATTTTTTAAATATTAGGTTTCAGAGATTGCTCTTTACATTTCTTGTTTTGAGAATTAGCTGCTTATATCCTTTGCCCATTTTTCTCTGAAGAATTTTTCTTATTAATTCTTGAGCATTATTGATATTGTATTAATAGTGTAATAGCATTGTTGTGTACTCAACTTCTTTATTTCTTTTTTCCATGCTAAGAAAGATGTCCCCAACCACAAGATTATAAAAAAGTATTCTCCTTTTTTTTTTTTTTTTTTAATACTTATTTAGGGTGGAGGGCAATGCATTTAAACACTTAATCCACATGGAATTTATTTTGTGTGTCTAGATATAATTTTATTGCCAAATGTTTAGCTAATTGTCAGCAGAGATTTTTAAATAAGAAAGTGATATTCATCAATTAATTTATGAGAAGAAACTAAGCTGGACTCTCATCACTTGGACTTGGTAATTAATAGCCGTGGTTCTTTTGAAATTTCTACCCAAAGCAACTAAAATACTATGCAAACACCTTATCAAAATGGAGAGATTGGAAGAGGAAACTAATTCTGACTGAAATATGAAGGAGTTTTATTGATTAAAGTTGAAGTTAGATCAAAACATCCAAGTGAAACTATCTAAAAACATAGCTACGTATGACCTCATGAGTATGTCATGAGTGGAATAAAGATTTTAGAGCCATCCATGTAAAAAAGGTGATCATAATCCTCACAAATACTAAAGCTAAGAGGAAAGATTTCAGAGAATGCAGAGAAGCAGAGAGTGAGAGGGTCACTTCCAGACCATAATTTTTCAAACCTGATAGAAAATCCTTTGGGACTTAAGTCATCTAGCTCTACCACCCTCTACAAGATTTTAATGATCATTTGCTAACCTTCCAGTTTTTCCTGTATATTGAGGGCTTTAGCTCTTGATTTTCTTTCTTTTCTACCCCAAACCCAGCCACTATCTGGGAACCTTACCATCCTGTTAGTTTCTTGACCTCGGTTCTAATGACAAGTACTTCCATTACATTTTAACTCTACAGTCTCATGGCCTGGAATTTTGGCATTATTCAGATTCGTTATGTCTCTGCAATCTTTACTCATTCATGTATGAAAAGAAATTTTCTGAGGACCATTCTGCAGGCGCAATGCATTTTTGATTTGAGGGGGAGGATATATTAGAGTTATCATCTACCATACTTGCAGAAGTAATTGACCAGTTCTGATTTTCTGATGGTGACTACTAGACAGTTATCACCTTAGTTCCTGCTTTTAGAAGTTCTAATCTTGCCTTTCAGAATTAAATCTACGTCAAAATGTTATTTTGGGGGCAGACGAGCTAGTACGTTTTCGTACTGAAACGCCAGTTGCCAGTTTGAACGGTGCATATCTAAAAACTTTTCACAAGAAAAGACTGTCTTTTGGTGCCATCGACTGTATTTCTAATTTTGACTCTGTCTTATCAATGTGTATCTCTGGTCCTAAACTTTAGTGGTTATAAATAAATGAGCATAAACCCATTTTTCTGAAAGAAAAGCATCTTTCAGCAGGCACCTTGCCGGCAGAAGGTCAGCAATAACAATCTTCATACATGAAGAATAGCTGTATAAGGTGATGTAAGAAAATACAGCCTTTTTCCTATATTAGAGATGTTTTCCTAAGTTCAGTTTCCACCTAAAAAGTCATTATTTAATTGAAAAGCTTTTCTTTTTCCCCCCCTGGGTCTCTATGATGGTTTGTCTGATCAATGAACACGGGAATGAATTTCACCTAGATTTTAATTAAACTAAAAAGTACTACAAAAAGCCTGAAACATCTCTGAGATGGTGGCAGTTACTTTTTCCCCAGTTGTAATAAGGCATTAACAGGTGAGTTTACTCTCACAATAATAGAAATTATAACAGAAGAAGCCAGCCAGTGTGTATCTCCTTTCAAGACTCTCTGCAACAGAAAGCTTAAATCATGGTAGCTGATAATGTGAGTTGACTTGTAGTCACTTCAATCTTTATGCGTAAGCCCAGTTGCAGAGAACAGAGTGGGTTGATTCACATCCAGGCGCTAAGGGATGATGAGATCATTAGAGGAAATGCCTGAGACTCTCCCACGGACTAAGGAAAGTGGATTGTTGTGGTTTACCGACGGCATCTGTAAATGAATTCAGCAACAGTTCTATGTTCTATCCCATGGTGGGTCCTCAGCACAAATTGTCACACACAGTGCAGACCTGTGAATTGTGGTTATTGATTGAATCTGTGGAAGTCAAATTAGCGTGACGGCACGGTTCTGACGGTTTGCACTTAGTGCTAGCCGTAGTGTGTGTAGCACTGCACCAAACGTACAATACCCAGCGCCCACATTTTTGTTGGGACTGTCCACTGTTAAATGGAAATGACGCTGTTGGTCACCTTCCATTGTTCTTGTACCCCTGATTCAGTAACAGAAGATGTAAGAACAGAGAGCCCGAGAAGCTTTTTTCTCCAAATAAGGCTTCATAATCGACATGTATTTTAGTTTGCGTACATGAATAAACACATTGTTATAGCTTTCTTGAGATCCTTAACATACCATAAAAGTCACCTATTTAAAGCGTACAGTTAAGTGTGTTTCAGTGTATTCACCGAGCTGTGCAACCGTCACCCCAGTTTAATTTTAAGACATTTTCAACACCTACCATAAACACCCTATGTACATTAGCAGTCACTCATTTCTCCCAATCTCCCACCCCTGCCCCAGCCCCTGCCCCGGCTGTGGTTACTAATCTGCTTTCTGTCTCTATAGATTTCATTATTCTGGACATTTCATGTAAATGGAATCATACAACATGTGATCTTTTGTGACTGGCTTCTTTCACTTAATATTTTCAGAGTTCATCTACACTGTAGCATGTATTCATTCCTTTTTATGGCCAAATCATATTCCACTGTATGAATGCACATATTTCACTTATCTATTCATCAGTTACTGGACATTTGCATTTCTTCCACTGCTTGGCTACTATTAACAAAGCTGCTGTGAACATCCATGTACAAGTTTTTGTGTGGACGTATTTTACATTTCTTTTGGGCATATGCCGATGAATGGATATACTCTGGATAATACAGTTAACTCTATATTTAACCATTTGGGGAACTACCAGACTGTTATGCAAAGTATTGTTACCATTTTGCATTCCTAGCAGCAATGTATGAAGGTTCCCATTTCTCCACATCCTTGAAAACACTTGTTGGCGTCTGTCCTTTTGATTTTCACCATCCTAGAGGGCTAACTAGATACATTTTGTTGAGAAAGAATTTATTTTTAGACTATTTTCTATTTTTAAATGTTTACCGTTTTATAGGCAGGAATGAACTTAATCAGAAAGATTGAAACTAGAAGCAGAAACACACACACCAAGGCTCCTCCCTCATTTAATCAGATGTAAACGTGTGTGCTTTACACCCAGCGGTGCATACCATGTCCTCTGGAAGTGCCAGAGGTTCTCAGACTCGTTCTCGGAAGGGACCGTCAACACTTCCGCTGCCTCTGCTCCACAGGGTGCTCCAGCCTCTGCTTCAACAGCTCCACCACTCACTTGCCGCTCATTGGCAACTTGTTCCATTTGTCTAAGGCTCCAGCTGGCAAAGGTTTTAAAACTTAAAAAGATCCAAAATCTGCCTGTACTAGATTTCCTGGCTCTGCTTCCAGTTCTGCTCTCTGAAGGCACAAAAGAGACCTAATCTTCTACCTCTCAGGTCCCCACTTCCTTCCCTGAAGTATTTTCCCTCAGGTCTTCACTCTTTGAACCGTTTCTCACAGGTCATCCTTTCTACTCCCCTTTCCTAAGTTGACAGCTTCTGGGTCTATTTGTTGACATCCTGTTTTTAAGCATGTCCCTTTGAACTAAGCATGTTGTGCTTCAGATGGTGACAGAGGATTTATCATCTTCCTTTCTGTAAGCTAGAACATTTCTATGGCCTAACATATGTTTTACTCCTATTGAACTCACCAAAGCCATTAAACCTTTATTGCCACACTCTTCCTTGTAAGTTTTTGTTTTGTTTATTCTCATTTCTTAAACTGACAATACATGGTACAAAATTAAAAATATAGAAAGGAGTATTTGATACAGTGTCTTCCCTCTCCCGTTTCCCAGGCACCCATCTTTCCTTTCCAGAGCTACTCAGTGTGACTTGTTCTGGCATATCTTTACAGAGATTTTTAAAACACTTTATAGAAGTTTAATTTACATACCATAAAATACATCCATTTTAAGTATACAATTCAATTATTTTTAGTAAATTTACAGAGCTGTGCAATCATCACCACAATCCAGTTTTAGAACACTTCTGTTACCCAGAAAAGTCCCTTATACCTGTTTGCAATCAATCCACATTCCCAGCCCCAGACAACCTCCAATCTGCCTTTTTCCTTTTCTGCACATTTCATGTAAATAGAATTATATAATATCTAGTCTTTGCATCTAGCTTCTTAGCATGATGTTTTCAAGATTCATCCTTGTTATAGTGTGTACCAGTACTCCTTTTTATTGCTGGTTAGTATTCCATTGTATGGCTCTACCACATTTTGTTTATCCAGTTGCCAGTTGTTGGACATTTGGATTGTTTCATTTTTTTTTTTTTTTTCCGGATAACGTGAATCATGCTGCTATGAACATTTTTGTAAAAGTTTTTCTGTGGACATAGGTTTTCATTTCTTTTGCATATATACGCAGGACTGGAATTGCTGGGTCATATGGTAAGTTTATGTTTAGCTTTTAAGAAAATGCCAAAGTGCAAGCCCCACAAACAGCAAGAAAGTTGAAGAATGAGGTCAGCATTCAAAAATGGGGTCAAATCTACAGCTGGGAAGTGGTGTACAGACAGGTAGAATTTAGATCCTGAGCCTTTAATAAGCACTACCTTCGCTCAGTGCTCTCTGTTTTTAGACTCTATATGAGAACACCTAGGGCTTCCCTGGTGGCGCCGTGGTTAAGAATCCGCCTGCCAAGGCAGGGGACACGGGTTCGAGGCCTGGTCAGGGAAGATCCCAGATGCAGTGGAGCGACTAAGCGCATGTGCCACAGCTACTGAGCCTGCATTCTAGAGCCCGGGAGCCACAACTACTGAAGCCCATGCGCCTAGAGCCCATACTCCGCAACAAGAGAAGCCACTGCGATGAGAAACCCGCACACCGCAACCAAGAGTAGCCCCCGCTAGCCGCAACTAGAGAAAGCCCGTGCACAGCAATGAAGACCCAGTGCAGCCAAAAAAATTAATACATAAAATAAATAAGTTCAAAAAATAAATAAACAAATTAAAAAAAAAAAACAGAACACCTAATGCAGGTGGGAAGGTGGGAGGGACACTGTAAAGGTCATCTATGCTACATGTACAAGAACCCCGAGAGCACACCAATAGGTACCACATTTTTCACTGCTGTAGCCGATCATTCCCCCTGTACTACCACACTGTAGCATTCCCTTCCCTGATCTACTGCTACAGTCTCTTTGGAAGGTGTTTCAGAACTCTTGTTATGAGAGTGCCAGTTGAACTGTCCTCACTTCCTTCATTTATACCAGGATTGAAGACCTTGTGGTCCGAGATCCTGTCCAGAGAGCAAGCAGGCTAAGACTCTGTCTTTGTTGATGTATTTCATCAGAAAGGGCTCTACCCCCTCTCCTAGTTCATGGTGTGAAGTGTTCTTAGCCTCTCAGGAAAGTGGGGAGAATTGGAAAGACTCTACATGAGAATGCTAGGCTTTGTAAAACACTTTAGTTTTTTAAAAATAAGACTCATTTTGTATTGGACTTATAACAATCCTATGAAATACAAAGAAAGCCAAGAATCAGTGACATGAAATGATCACCAGTAAGAACTACAACAGTCACCGCTTATCTCGTAGCACAGGGCATTGTCCATGATCCTTAAGAAGAGTTACTAGAAATGCCTCGCCCATCCTGCCCCTAAACACCAACACAGCAATCATGTACCTTGAACGGTACATGATTGCTGTGTTGGAGTTTAGCGGGAGCATCTCACTTACCAGGGACTGGACTTTTACCTTGATTCCTTTGTAGTGACGGAGACATCCCTGGTGATGAAAAATTCCCTGGGATTGCAACCTCCAAGCCAGACATTTTGTGTGACACAAACTCAAGAACTCCCCAAGTCCTGCAGTAGCAGAAACAGTCACATATTTGAGAGTAACCCAGCATCTGAACTTGGGGACATTTCAGTGACAGCTCCAGTCCAGAGTGCCAGGCGTCTCCTGGCCCTGCCTCCAGCTCCAAGCCAGGGACAAATAGAGAGTAAGCACGTGGATGATATTAAAACCAAGCTTTCAAAGATTCTGGATGCCTAACACATCCCAAAAGAAAACCAAGATCCTCCACTACTCCCTTTAGGAATCCCTGATATTCACCAGCCGCTGGCCTGCACCGATCCCCTCAGCCAAGAGGAGCAGCCTGGTTCTGAAAATGCTGATCTGGGAAAGAACAGCCTGAGTCGTGAGGACCTAGGGACACTCGAAAATGGGATCGAATCCAGCAGTGGTCTTGCAGACATTACTACACTGGCGGAGGATATTCACCTTCCCCAGCTCTTTACTTCTTTGAAAGATCTTGATCAATCCCAAGGTCCCAACGGGATCAAAGCCAAAGATGCCAGAGCCTTTAAGGTGAATCAGGTGCAGGAAAAGCCAAGTGTCATAAAGGTTCCCTCTGATCAACCCAGGAAGAACAAACAGAAAGCCTCTGAGCCTATCAGTGGCGCTCCCAAGGCCAAAATCCAGCCAAAGAATCCAGAGTGCCTGTTAGGGGGAGAAGTGGTTACATGCCACGCTGCAGTCAGTGACAGGGCTCCTGTGAACACGGCCAAGCACTCTCAAGGCAAACCTCAGAAAGCTGCATCCAGAAAGATCAGCAAAACTAAGAGCCACGGGCAGGAAAAGACCAAAAGGACCAGAGGAAGAAACAAGGCTGAAGAGAACAAGCAGTCAGGGAACAAAGTCAAGGCAGAAGAGAAGCCAACAATTCCCGAGACGAAGCGAAAAAAACACCAAACTGAGCTTTAAAAAGCCTCGAACCTCCCTAGGCATGCGCATGCTGGAGTCTGTGAAGGTTCTTCATGCGCTGGGGAAGAAGGATGATAAGAAAACTGGGCTCTCTTCCTGTCGGCTCTTGGGAAATTCAAGCAACCCCAAAGACCCCCAGCCATCCAGCCATGGCGGCATACCCCACATGAGGGTAAGAGTGCTGAGAAAACTCAAGTCGAAGCCCAGAAACCAGTCAGCAGTGCTGAAACAGAGTGTCTATCCTCATCCCAGTATGAGCGGCCTCCTCCTGGGAAGGTCAAGTTGATACCTCTGCCTTTTTCTGCCTGGGACAAGCCTCAAGCTCGACCCGCTCCTCGGAGGCCACAGTCTCTGGCCTCACATCGGCCTGCTGGGGCTTACCGTGCCCAGCCTGGTTCTACTGACTCAGCTCAACCTGCTGCAGTCAATTCATCCCAGCCAGTTCCTGCCTCTCTGCCAGGTCCCGCCAAACCAGCTCAGCCAACTGTGACCAACCCAACCCAACCGGCTTGGACCAACCATACCCAGCCTCGTGTCCCCTCAGTCTGCTGCTCTTAGGCCTGCACCCTACAAAACTTCATCTGGCGCTTCTCTCCAGCGGGAAGCCTGTTCCCCCTGCTGTGACTAAGCGCCAGTCCCCATCCAAGCTCCAAACCCAACTTCTATGCCAAGACTTCAGCAAGCAACGAGTTCCATGGAGGGAACCCAACGTGCCTGAGCCAGTCATGTCAAAGCCCATCGAACAAGAGCAGAGGCCAGAGCGAGAGGCCATGAAGAGGCGGGCTCAACAACGTGAGAATGCTGCCAGATACACCTCTTCGGGGAAGCTGCAATTTTTCACTGAGAGGGAAAAAGAAATGGAAATTGCTGTCTACTACGGATACGTCAAGTGAGAGCTGCTAGGATTCTTGGTGCCACCTTGGCTACCAGCTGTTCTTCCATACATAGGTAAGATAGGTATAGAACTGAATAAGTAAATGGAATACAATTAATAGATGAGTAATAAACCTTAAGAATTTTGAGATGCTGCTAACTGGGGCGTGAGAAAGGAAGGACTGAAAGTTGGATGGGAGAATGAAGGAAAGGGGTAAAAACTGAGCAAAGAGGAAGGAACTTGGCCCAGGGCTAGGAAGGCCAAAAGAGACGTATGGATTTAGGAAAGGAAGCAGGAGTGAGGATGAAATGGCAGAAGTAAAAAGCAGGGTCAGAGGTCTGGGTTGAAAGAACACAATTGGAGTAGAGTTGAAGGTGACAGAAGATGAGTCTAGGTTTACTAGGAGAAATAGAAAAAGTCTCTCGGGGACGCTGGCCTTAAGTCTCACAACCACCAGATAGGTATTTCAGAAAACAAGAGGTTCAGGACACATCTCTGAAAGGTCTGAGTTGCCTTATTCAGGTGTGACTATAGTGGGGGAATAGGGAAATCTACCAGAGAAGTGGCTAGGGCTCAGAGTTATCCTAGGGGCAGCTGACGACAGGGGCAGAGCCAAGGGAACTGCTGCATCAGGAGGCCCACGAATAGGGCCTGGTATGTAAATCACGATGTACTCAACACCTAAGCACGAGGGGAGCGAATGCGCTCTTCAGTTAACCTTGGCAAAGACAGGCAAGGCCGGTATTCCTGTGCCACTTCACTTACAGAGGTGCAGCAAAGGGCTGAGGTCACATCCCATGTGGAGGTACAAGGACTCAATTTGAGGCCCAAATGCCTCTGAAGTCCTCTGTATTTGCAGATGCCCGTAGGCGGCCAACCTGGCTTTCAGAGCACAGCATCCTGAGGTTACTGGTGGACGAGATCAAACTTCTGCACGCGCCTAAATATTAACTTGAGGGGCTTCCTCCATTGAGCAGGGCACGTGCCGCCTTTTGTAAACATCACCATCTACTGAAACGCATGAGAAAAAATCCGACGGAAGCGTCCACTCTCACGGGTGAGAGTGGTGGGGGCACGCGCACTGGGCAGCAGCTCCAACAGCCACAGGACGCAGGCGCCCAGGGGTTCAGAGGCTCCCTGGGAGGCCTCGTGGGGCAGCTCGAGGGAGTGACGATGGGAGAGAGCGGCAGGGCTGGGCGTGAAAAGGAATGCAGTGGGGAGAAGGGAGAGATGGAGACAGTGGATAGTGACTATGGGAAAATGGGCAATTTTCATTTTCAAAATTATTTTTTTGAGATGTCATTCACATGCCATAAAATTCACCTTCTGAAACTGCAAATTCAGTGTCATTTAGTACATCCACAAGCCTATGCAACCATCACCGGCATCTAACCCATCACGTTTTCATCACCCCAAAAAGAAGCCCCCTTAAGCATCAGCAGGCACTCTTCATCCCCTCTTCCTTCAGCCCTGGCAACCATTAATTTGCTTTCTGTTGCTATGGTTTTGCCTTTTCTGGACATTTCATGAAATAATACAAATGTGACCGCTGTCTCTGGCTTCTTTCACTTAGCATAATGTTTTCAAGTTCGTCCATGTTGTAGCATGTGTTAGTACTTCATTCCTTTTTATGGCTGTATAATATTTCACATATCCACCACATTTAAAAAAATCCATTCATCCACTGATGGGCATTTGGGTTTTTTTCACTAATAATGTCCATTTTTTGAGAGTTTATTCTGTGCCAGGCAGCACCAGGCTGAGTTACTGACCTTACTTCACAGATTAAGAGGCTTGGAGAGTGTGAAGAGTTTGCCCTAGATTAAGAGCTAGCAATTGGGGGAACTGGGGTTTGAACTCAGGCAAACTTCAGAGGTAATAGATTCACATGACAGAACACTAGAAAAGGTACACAAGGGTATTCAATGAAAAGTGACCCTTTTCCCCACGTTCCCCAGCCACACATTTCCCTCCTCAGAGACATCTGCTTTGGCCGTGCTGTGGATCCTTCCAGAGAAATATTTATACCCCAACATTTATGTATCACAACTTATTGACTAATCTGTCCCACTGATTTGAAATGTCACTTTTATGGTATAACAGATTCTTATACGTATATATATATTTTAATGTATTTATTTATTTATTTTTGGCTGCTTTGGGTCTTTGTTGCTGTGCGCAGGCTTTCTCTAGTTGCGGCAAGCGGGCTTCTCATTGCGGTGGCTCCTCGTGTTGCCGAGCACGGGCTCTAGGCGCGTGGGCTTCAGTAGTTGTGGCACACAGGCTCAGTAGTTGTGTCTCACGGGCTTAGCTTCTCCATGGCATGTGGGATCTTCCTGGGCCAGGGATCGAACCCATATCCCCTGCATTGGCAGGAGGATTTTTAACCACTGCACCACCAGGAAAGCCCCTTATACGTATTTATATTTCTCTTTTCAGAGCTGTCCTGACTCTTTCTTGCCTATCTGTTATGTTTGCCATTTCTCTAAAATTCTTTTTATCTTCTTTTTGATTTAAAAAAATTTTTTCCTCTTCTTGTTTGTTTCTCTTAAGGCATTATCCATTATGTTCATTCACTCGTATTATTTTATTTAATTTATTTAATTAATTAACTTATTTATTTTTGGAGGTGTCGGGTATTAGTTGCAGCACGTGGGCTCTTTGTTGCAGTGCGTGGGCTCTTCCTTGCGGCTCGTGGGCTCTCCAGTTGTGGCGCGTGGGCTCCAGAGCACGTGGGCTCAGTAGTTGCGGCGTGCGGGCTTAGTTGCCCTGCAGCATGTGGGATCTCAGTTCCCCAACCAGGGACCGAACCTGCATCCCCTGCACTGCAAGGTGGATTCTTAACCACTGGACAACCAGGGAAGTCCCCACTCTTGTATTATTTTAAATTTAGTCCTCATTTCTGAAACTTTTTTCTTTTATTTTGAATTCTGTCTTGAGTTCTATCATCTTACCTAATTCTGGTTTATGCTGTTCTTTCATCTTTTTTTTATTATGGTAAAATATACATAAAACAAAATTTATTATTTCAACCATTTTCAAGTATACAATTCAGTGACATTAAATACATTCACAATGCTGTGCAACCATCACCACTGTGCAAATTCAAAATAATTATGTCAAAAGATTGAGCAGGACATCAGAAAGATGGAGGCAGCAGCATAGCTTCTGAATCTCTCCAAACCCTTTCATGGAAGAAGATCAACTAAAACCAAACACCCATAGGTGGCATTTATCAGCATTTACCATTTCCAGAACTTTTCCACCATCCCAAACAGAGACTCTATAGCCACTAAACAATAACTTCCCATTCCCTCCTCGATCCATGTTCTTTCATCTTTCGCATTGTTTTTCCTAACATCTTTTAGCCCACTTTGAAATAATAGGTTACAGTTTTGATCTGTTTTGTGGACCTGTCTTTTCCAACTTGATTTTATTGTCTGAAGACATGCTATTCTGCTCCTTATTCTCTTTTTTCTTACACTACCTCTGTACGGGATTTGATCCCAATCCTTTTCTGTTACTGATTTTTGGATGAAAAAAGTTTTACAGCACTTTGAAAAGGTGGTGCGAGGCCATGTGGAAACATGTTCTTCATGGCTGTTTCATCAATGCTTCACTTATACTGCTTTGGAATAACTGTTTTCCAGGAGGCATAAACCAGTGGGCTTTACCATTGGACAGAGTGCAGAGAAAGGACCCCACGAAAGCTGATCACCTTAGCAGAAATGACTTAGTTATGATTTCACCCAAGATTGGTCACAAACCAGCCTGGGAAACTCAAGGCACCAGAGACAAGGCATAATGCCATCTTTCCTTCTCTCTGCCTCAGCTCTCAAGGATTGGTCACCTCCATGTTATTAGTAACTATTATTTGGTTTCTGTTCATAATTACTATCAGGAGACACAGCACTTAGGGGCCTAATTACACTGCCTAGCTACGCACCATTCTTCTTCATCTTGGCTTCCTGTCCACCAGCAGGAACCTGATTTAGTTTTGTTCTCCCTTCACCACAGCCCAGTAATTTTTGTGCATGACTCTCAGTCTCACCAGAATCTGTATCTCTCACTCTGCCCCAACATTCCACCCCATCATTCGCTCCCTGAAGTGTACTCTAGAAATTTCGGTCAACTGGATATTTTACCACTGTTCACCATCTCTTATGAAACCAGAAGACGAGCAGCTTTCTTATGGAATGACGGAGAACTTGTAAAGATAAAACACCAGTCTGCAGGAGAAAGGGAAGAAGAGAATGATGGAAATCGTTTCTGCAAAACTAGTTTTACATTACGTTTTGTTTGTTCCTGGTAAAGAAACTGAAATCTTCTAAACATTAAAAAAAAAATCTAAACCACTAAAGTCAATAATACAGGAATATAACTTTTGAAAAAAAGTTCTTTGGCTGCGCAGCATGTGGGATCTTAGCTCCCCAACCAGGGGTTGAACCCACGCCTGCTGCATTGGAAGCGCAGAGTCTTCACCACGGGACCACCAGGGAAGTCCCAGGAATATCACTTTTAAAGGAGAAGTTATAAACCCCTTGGTTCTATGAACTGGAGATTTTTAGTAAGAAGTCATGTATTTTAAATGACTTGGAGCTTTAAAGGAAGGAAGGAAGGAAGGGAGGAAGGAAAGAAGGAAGGAAGAAAAAGGGACTTCCTTGGTGGGGCAGTGGATATAATATCAAAAGTAAATTAATTAATTAAATAAATTTTAAAAAGAAAAAAAAAATGCTGAAATCCACTGACTAATTATTCAGGCTATTATATCTTGCTATTTCCAGATACATCCCTTTATAAACTTTTGGTAAAAGGTTATCGTATGTCAGAACAAATGAATTACAGACTTTTCTATTTTTCCAAAATTTGAGAAATTCCCTTACATTTCTCCCTTCAAATTTTATAACAAGGGAAAAGTAGTGACAACCCTTATACTTACATTCAATTGCATCATCTGGCCACATGCCTTCTACATCAATCAAATATCTACAAAACAACAAAATTCGAGTCATTTGTAAATAAAAAGGAAAGAAAATCAAGTTTTTGCAAAAAAAGGTCCAATTGTGCTTTACAAATACAGATAGAAAAATCCTAAGAAAATATCAGCATATCTAATCAATAATTATTAAAGCATGATATATACCATGACTACAAAAAGGCTTTATTCCGGAGTTTCCCTGGTGGCGCAGTGTTGAGAATCTGCCTGCCAATGCACGGGACACGGATTCGAGCTCTGGTCTGGGAAGATCGCACATGCCCCGGAGCGACTGGGTCCGTGAGCCACAACTACTGAGCCTGCGCGTCTGGAGCCCGTGCTCTGCAACAAGAGAGGCCGCGATAGTGAGAGGCCCGCCCACCGCGATGAACAGTGGCCCCCGCTTGCCGCAACTAGGGAAAGCGCTCGCATAGAAACAAAGACCCAACACAGCCAAAAAAAAAAAAAAAAAAAAAAAAAAAACAGGCTTTATTCCAAGGACCAAGGATGCAAGGATAACGCAACTTTAGAAAATCTATTAATATAGTTATTTACATTAATACAACAATTTAATCAATAAATGAAAGAGAATAAAATACAGGACCAAACTGGCAGATGTTAAAAAGTTATCTGATAACATACAACGGTCAGTTTCGGTCAAAATGCTTTGTACACTAAAAACAGGAGACTTAATATGACAAGAGTATTCATCAAGAACCAACAAATAACAAAAGACAAATTAGGACAAATATTAACATCATATCTAAAAAACCCTATCTAATCAACCACAGGAGCCAGAAACTTAGGAATCACCATCACTGACAGCTATTTCTCCCTCACCCTCATCCTCAACCCACCACCAGTGCTGACAATGATACTGCCTACATACCTCTAGAATCTGTCCACATCTTTCCACCAAAATGACCACCATACCCTGGTCCAAGCCACCATTATGCCCAATTTCTACACAAGTCTCCTAACTTGCTTCCTTGCTTCCACTCTTTCTCCCTGCAGTGTATTCTCCACTCGGTAGCAAAACGATAGGTTGAAAATGCAATTGGGTATGTTCCACACACTCACCTTCAACAAAAATAGTTCAATGGTTTTCTATTACTCTTCAAGTCTGAAACCTTAAACATAAGCCTGCACGATCGAGCTCCTACCCACACTTGCAGCTCCATTATAATGACATGCTCCCCCAACGGCCCCACCTTCCTGGCCAGTTCCTCCAACACAGCATATGCTTTCCTCTTAGAGGGTCTTTTGCTATTCCTTATGCTCAGAAATCTCTCCCCAACGTCCCTATCTGGTTAATACCTACTCATCCTTCAGATATCAGCTGAAACATCCCTAAACCTTCTCTAATCTCCATGATGAGATCAAATCCTCCCTAAAATATGCTCTCATGGTACCATGTCCCTCTCCTTGGCACCTGTCAGAGTTGTAATTCTACATGCAGAGTGTGATTCTTGAATAGCTATTCCCTCTCTGGACTGCTAGAATTCACAAAGGGCAGGCAGGTCAAGTCTCCTCACTCACAAAATTTCTCAAGTCTTTTTGCTAGCACCCAGCACAGTGCTTAAACATAACAGATGCTCAATACGTATTTCCTGCATGAACAACCATACATTGGTACAGTGTAGCAACACCCACAAAAAGCATAAGGGCATAAACTCCTTGATGCAGAAGTCCCATTCTGAGTGAAGTTAACTGAGACAAAGCATATATATTCAAAGATGTTCACACAGGAATGTTCATTACTTTGATGTTTTATAATATCAAAAACTTCTGACTTGTACATGTTCATCAGTAAGCAAAGGAACAATGCAGCCTTAAAAAAAAAAATAAACCGATCAACAAAGGATTAATCTCCAAAATATATCAATAGGTCATGCAGCTCACTATTAAAAACACAAACAACCCAATCAAAAAATGGGCTGAAGACCTAAATAGACATTTCTCCAAAGAAGACATACAGATGGCCAAGAAGCACACGAAAAGCTGCTCAACATCACTAATTATTAAAGAAATGCAAATCAAAACTACAATGAGGTATCACCTCACACCGCTTAGAATGGGCATCATCAGAAAATCTACAAACAGCAAATGCTGGAGAGGATGTGAGGAAAGGGAACCCTCTTGCACTGCTGGTGGGAATGTAAACTGATACAGCCACTATGGAGAACAGTATGCAGGTTCCTTAAAAACTAAAAATAGAATTACCATATGACCCAGTAATCCCACTACTGGGCATATACCCAGAGAAAACCATAATTCAAAAAGACATATGCACCCCAATGTTCACTGCAGCACTATTCACAATAGCTAGGTCACGGAAGCAACCTAAACGCCCATCGACAGGTGCACGGACAAAGAAGATGTGGTACGCATATACAATGGAATATTACTCAGCGATAAAAAAGAACGAACTTGGGTCATTTGTAGAGACGTGGATGGACCTCGAGACTGTCATACAGAGTGAAGTCAGTCAGAAAGAGAAAAACAAATATTATATATTAATGCATATATGTGGAATCTAGAAAAGTGGTACAGAAGAACCGGTTTGCAAGGCAGAAATAGAGACACAGATGTAGAGAACAAACGTATGGACATCAAGGGGGGAAAGCGGGGCAGGGCGGGGGTCGGTGGTGGTGAGATGAATTGGGAGATTGGGATTGACATATATACACTAATATGTATAAAATAGATAACTAATAAGAACCTGCTGTATAAAAAATAAATAAATTTTTTAAATTCAAAAATAAATAAATAAATAAACTAATTAAAAAAAAAAAAAAGAATGAGGTTGGGAGACTGTCAAAACAGCACACAGATCACACACTCAAGCCCCGGAAGATGGGGAACTGCCTTAAGTCCCCCACTTCGGATGACATCTCCCTGCCTCACAAGTCTCAATCCGACTGGGCTAGCTTTGGCAAGGGGACGGAGCTGGATCAGGAGCTGCTGCTGCCATATCTGGATCAAGTTCCAGTTTTGGTCTCTCATCCAACACCTAGTCAGACTCGCCTAGCACCTCAGCTGAGAGGAGCAAATTAGGATAGCTCAAAGAATAGGCCTCATACAGCATCAGCCTGAAGGAGTTTATGACCCTGGAAGAAATGGATCAGAAAAAAGGATCCGGGGGACTTCCCTGGTGGTGCAGCGGCTAAAGACTCCACACTCCCAACGCAGGGGGCCCGGGTTCGTTCCCCGGTCAGGGAACTAGATCCCACATGCATGCCGCAACTAAGAGTTTGCATGCCACAACTAAGGAGCCCACCGACTGCAATTAAGACCCGGCGCAACCAAATAAATGAATAAATAAAATAAAACAAATATTTAAAAAAAAGATCGGGGAGTGTGTGATCTGTATGATGCACTTTGTTTATGAGAACCCAATTTGATTTCTGCTGTGTATGCAGATCACCTGGGCTGTACAGATGACTGGCTGATGAGATCCTTCACGTGCCCCTCCTGCATGGAGACAGTTGATGCAGCACTGCTTTTGTCCTACGAGACTAACTGAGCCAGTGTCTCTCACCTGACTTCAAGTGAACCATCATTTTTGGTGGTTTTGATCTTTTGTGGTTGAGCCCAAAGAGCCAGGGATTAGGAATTAAGATCATGCATGAAAGTTTCCTAAAAATTCCTGAACGGCTGCAGATGTTGGGGAAAAGCACGTGATATTTTAGAAATTTAGGGGGAAAAAGGAGGATGGTATTTTTATGTAAAGCCTTCACCCAGTGTTGAAAAATATAATTGTTATTTAGATCTTGTTATTCCTCCAGTACATAGGAATTGTGTAAAGTGTTACAGCAGCTATATATGTTTCAACTGTGTGCCAAAGATTAGGATAAAGATAGTGGTTGTTTTTCCTAAGTGAGATAACTTTCTTCTTCCCCCTACCCAAATTCTTTTCTGAAGTTGCTGGCATTTGGGTCAAGGTTTTATGAAAAGCCACATTTTAGAACACTGGCACAAAAAAAGGAGTTTTAAGCTGGTTTGCATAGTTCTTTTTTTGTTTTAGAATAAACATAGAGCACTTATATTTTTTACTTTATAGGAACTCCACAAGTTAAGGTCCCATTGTTCTTTTGCTGTGATTGTTGTTACTATTGATGTTGCTGTTTTCTGTCTTTGCTGGTTCTTTCTAATCTACCATTTGTCATTATTGGCATATGATCATCTCAGGGTCACAAGATGGCTGCTGTAAAACCAAATATCATATTCTCACAAAACAAGGAGGAAGCAGAAAAAGAGCCCAAATGGTCATTTTCCTAATGCCTATTTATCTTTTCTCAGAGAAAAATATCATTCTCATAAGCACAATAACAGCCTTCCCTTAATTACTCATTTGCCAAAACAGACTGATATGACCATTCGTAAGACAATTCATGGCAAAGAGGGATATGATAATGATTGTCTTAGCCTAACAAGGATTTATCCACTCAAGCTGAATGCTTCACTCCTCAAAAAAGTCATAAAGCTCTATGAGCAAGGAAGAACTACTAAGTGACTGTTAAGTAAACCATCAGAATTGTTTGTCCAAGACCATACGATTCTTTCTTTCCACTGGAAATGGAATTCATTGCCTTAGGTCTTTTTCAATAGTGTACTATTACTGTTGGGGCTGGCTCTGTGCTTGAAAACCAGCTGAAAACCAGTTATAACCTGTTACAAGTGCTATATCTGTTTGCAGTTAAGAAATGCAGAATTCAAAGTGATCTCCTAGCTTGTAAGCCAACTGAGATTCACTGTCCCTCTTCTATAAAAAAAATGAGCTAATGTGTCCAGAAACTAACTCTAGTAAAGTGGGGTTTATTAACATTACCCTTTCTTATGAGTTTCGTCAAATTATTTTGGTTGTTAACATGGTGATAATTAAAAGTCAAGGTAAATTTTAAATATTAAGAATTCTGATGTATTGAGCTTGAATTATGCCACCATGCTTATGTAAAAATGAAAGTGGCACCATGGTTACACTGAGAAAAGTTTCTCAGTTGTAACCATTTTGATTTCTTCTTTCCTGTGACCTCCTTCCCTGTTGTCTTGAAGCACAGCAAAAGGATACTGCATGTCTTCTTACTGTAGTGCTGAGGTTATTGAAGTTATATAAAACACATCTCAGTCTCTTGTTTCTTGGAAGGAAAGTCCTGCTAGTTGACTGACAATTCTAAGCAGGGAGAATTAAGAGAAATGTGTTTCATGTTTTGCACACAAATGAAGAATTTGTATAATCACGACTTCACAGCTGTGATCTCAAAAAAGAAGGAATTTCTCTCTTTCTATTTTTCTTGCAATTAACGTAAGAACACTCTAAATCTCTAAGTTTCTGAAGCGTTAGTAGAGATGGTCTAGTAAAGATGTAGTTGTAATGTTTTACCCATTTAGCATGTGTTTATTTTTCCTTATGTACTCCAAGGTGACATATTTGTTCAGCTCAGTGATATTACAGCTAAAACAATCATTCATTAGTAAAAGGAGAAGCAATCTCAACCTAACAAATCAGAAGTGTTTCTTATTATTTTATACTGAGTTGAATATTTGACTCTTAACACTTTTTGCTACATACAAAACACAAGTCTCTTGAAGGGTTCCTCATAAGTGCATTATACAAGGATTTAGTATGTCCTAAGCACTTAAAGATTTGACATTCAACTGTAGTAGTATCCATGTTGGTTACTTTTCTTACGAGCCCCATGATGAGTTGGAGAAACACTGAAAGAATTAAGAGTATCAGGTTCTATTAAATTGTTACATGTATCTTGCTTAAGTTTGTGCTCATTTATTTATATCCAACTACATAAAGCAAATTTGGAGGAAAAAAAAGAATAATAAATAAATAAGAATGAGGTCTCCAAATATTGTCAGACGAAGATGTCCTCCATATATTAAATTATAAACCAGAATGTCTAAAACACTATACCATTAAATCACAGGTACAGTCAGTTCTGTATATCCAACGGTTCCATAACCTGCAGATATGGAAGCCCGACTGTACTACACCATTTTACATACGGGACTTGAGCATCCGAGGATTTTCGGATCCATGGGGAGTCCTAAAACCAATCCCCCTGCAGATACCAAGGGACCATTGTATATGCTTATATCTGCATTTTTTACGTCTGAAAAAATATGTGCTAAATTATTACTGGTGGTAACATCTGAGTAGGGGGCAAAATTGCCTTCCACTTCATACACTTCTCTGACTGCATTTTTTGCATTCAGCTTACATTAGCTTACATTACTATTGTAAACAGAACAATTTAAACATGCTCTGCCTCTTGGGGTTGGCAACTCACCTGCACATGAGGTAGCCAGTCCTGTTGAAACCATGGGTACAGTGGACACCAAGAAGTCTGTCTAGAAAACAGGGAATATGGAATTAAGTAAGCGAAGTAGATACACTAAAAACGAGTTATACAATTTTCTGAAGAGTAGCCTTTATTAGTTACCACAACACTACCACTATCCTGAAAAGGAAAAACTCTGAAGAAAAGAGTGTTTTTGCAGGAACGTACTATAAAGAATTAACTACTATACAGTCAAAATTCATTGTCTCTGGGAAATTTTGCATAGCCTCCAATCAGATGCAATAGTGTGGACTGGAGAATGCCCATCAGGAACTGATCTGACTATAGAAAAAGGGAGTGGAAAAAAAAAACAGGCTATCAGAAGAACAGAATTTGTTTTTGAGTGAAACAAATGGAATGCCTTCACTTTTAATGCTCAATATTAAAAAGAACAAACGGTTTCTGAAGGGCTCTTGGGGTCCCCAAAGCACTTCCATTCCTTCTCTCCTTCACTGCTCCTCACACGCCACGGGTCTATGTGCCTGGGGAGTTCTCGGGTTAAGTAGCACCGTTCTTATTTCACAATGAAAAAGTAAGGCTTGAGAACGTAAGCCCAAGCTGCAGAGCAGGCAAACAGAAAAAAGACTAGAATCGAGTCTCAGATTTTTCCAACGATGCCACAGTATTTTGTGGTCCAGGACTTAAAAAAAATTATATGAGAGAGTAAATAAAAAACAACAACATGTAGCTGATCTCTGCAAAAGCTATGTCTGTGACTAGGTGGTGTCTGGCATTCGTCATCTCCTGCCTGGAATACTACCGCCCTACAATTCTAACAATCTCTTCTATTTCAACTGATCCTCCACATGGAAGATGTTCTCTCTCTAAAATATAAACTTGGCTGGATTGCTCTGTTGCTTAAAAATCTGTTGTAGCAATGCAACTTCCCTAACACGAAGCGTCTGCAACTTCTCCAGAGTCTCTGCCCCTGCCGTCAGTTCGGCATCGGCTACTGGTACCCCTTTCCAGACACTCATGGGTAGTGCCTACCTTTACCAACATTCTAGCACGACTATGTTACCTGGAGTTACGGACCACAGCCAGATCTCCACTTCAGCTGCTTCCTATCCAGGTGTTCTTGAGTGGGACATCACAGCAAGCACTGAAAAGAATTCTTCTTCACTCGGAGACTTTACTCTGGCACTCACTGACCGGCATACAGCTGCTTCCTCCATGTTTCTGGCAGCCCAGTATGATAAAACTTCAGACGCCAATAACATGGTCCCTCTACATCCATCGCTTTCTGCCAGCCTTGCTCAGGGAACACCATCTCAGATTCCAAATCAGGGGCAGAGCCACCTGTCACTTACCTACCAGGAAGGAAGCCAGGTATATTACTATAACCAAGGCACACTGGGGTCTTTACTGTATGGAGAACTTGGCTCCTGCCCGCAATCCTATGGCTCTGTGTCATACACAGGAAGTAGGGCCTCTGTGCAACCAGAAATGGGAATGGGACTGAAGGAGATTCAGCCCACAAATATCCGACCACCAGCTTCCACCTCTGCAATCTGCCACCCTGTGTCTGCTCAACGCATCACAGAAACAAGTTTTCAAGGTGAGTACACAAACGGCAGAGAAAGTTGAAGAATGAGGTCGGCATTCAAAAATGGGGTCAAATCGACAGCTGGGAAGGGGTGTAGAGACAGGTAGAATTTAGATCCTGAGCCTTTAATAACCACTACCTTCTCTCAGTGCTCTCTGTTTTTAGACTCTATGTAAGAACACCTAGGGCTTCCCTGGTGGCGCCGTGGTTAAGAATCCGCCTGCCAATGCAATGCGGGGGACACGGGTTCGAGCCCTGGTCTGGGAAGATCCCACATGCCGTGGAGCAACTAAGCCCATGTGCCACAACGACTGACCCTGCATCCTAGAGCCCGTGAGCCGCAACTACCGAAGCCCACGCGCCTAGAGCGCATGCTCCGCAACAAGAGACGCCACCGCGAGGAGAAGCCCGCACACCACAACCAAGAGTAGACCCCGCTAGCCGCCAACTAGAGAAAGCCCGTGCACAGCAATGAGAGACGCAGTGCAGCCAAAAAAATAAATACGTAGAATAAATAAGTTCAAACAATAAATAAATACATAAACATAAATTACAAAAAAAAGAACACCTAATGCAGGTGGGAAGGTGGGAGGGCCACTGTAGAGGTCATCTATGCTACATGTCCAAGAACCCCGAGAGCACACCAATCGGTACCACACTTTTCACTGCTGTAGCCGATCATTCCCCCTGTACTACCACACTGTAGCACTCCCTTCCCTCATCTACTGCTATAGTCTCTTTGGAAGGTGTTTCAGAACTCTTGTTATGAGAGTGCCAGTTGAACTGTCCTCACTTCCTTCATTTATACCAGGATTGAAGACCTTGTGGTCCGAGATCCTGTCCAGAGAGCAAGCAGGCTAAGACTCTGTCTTTGTTGATGTATTTCATCAAAAAGGGCTCTACCCCCTCTCCTACTTCATGGTGTGAAGTGTTCTTAGCCTCTCGGGAAAGTGGGGAGAATGGAAAGGACCCTATATGAGAATGCTAGGCTCTGTAAAACATTTCAGGTTTTTAAAAATAAGACTCATTTTGTATTGGACTTACAACAGTCCTATGAAATACAAAGAAAGCCGAGAATCAGTGACAGGAAAGGATCACCAGTAAGAATTACAGCAGTCACCGCTTACCTCGTAGCATAGGGCACTGTCCATGATCCTTAAGAAGAGTTAGTAGAAATGCCTTGCCCATCTTGCCCCTGAACCCCTTGAAAGGTACACGACTGCTGTGTTGGTGTTTAGGGGGAGCATCTCACTTACCAGGGACTGACTTCTCCCTTGATTCCTCTGTAGTGATGGAGACTTCCCCGCTGATGAAAAATTCCCTGGGATTGCAACCTCCAAGCCAGACAGCTTTCCTATGGAATGACAGAGAACTTGTCAAGGTGAAACACCAGTCTGCGGGAGAAAGGGAGGAAGAGAATGATGGAAATCGTTTCTGGGAAACTATTCTTACATTATGTGTTGTTTGTTCCCGGTAAATAAACTGAAATCTTCTTAACAGTAAAACAAAATCTAAACCACTAAAGCCAATAATACAGGAGTATAACTTTTGAAAAAAATTTCTTTGGCTGCGCAGCATGTGGGATCTTAGCTCCCCAACCAGGGATTGAACCCACGCCTGCTGCATTGGAAGCGCAGAGTCTTCACCACGGGACCACCGGGGAAGTCCCAGGACTATCACTTTTAAAGGAGAAGGTACAAACCCCTCGGTTCTATGAACTGGAGATTTTTAGTAAGAAGTCAATATATTTGTTGTTAGGCTCATTTTATGTTAGGCTGTCTCCCTGCACAGGATGCAGGCGCCTTGAGGATGGAAGTCATATCCCTCTATAGTACGTCCCTCTTCTTTCTGCTTTGCAGTTTGCTGCTCCACTTGCTCAACCCCACCTAGTAATAACCTATACTTCCCTTGTTCCTGTTTTCCCATCTGGAAAACAGACAAAAGGCAACCAAACAACGCAAAGGTCTCAACAAATAAGGGATATCCAAAACCAGAGATGGCCAGAACTTCTGTACCCCTGATGAAATAGTCCTCATACAAAACCTGATAATCAAATTCCTTAATGCTAGGAATCACAGTGAAAAATAGTATCTGAACTGACTTCTGTCAGATGAGTGAGAACTAAGGTTAATTCAGTGTATCTGAAGCATAGAAAGTGAGGGCAAAAGTGGCACAAGATGGGGCTAGAGAAGCAGAGAGGATTCTAGACCACGCAGAGTCTTAAAGGCCAACAGTGTGTTTTCTATTCTCAAAACAATGCTTGTGAGCGATGTTTATGAGCAACGTTCCAACTTGCTTTGAAGGTTTCTTGTGTGAAGAGTGGATTGGAAGGAAACAAGATATATGGACACCAGTTAGGACCTAATCGCAACAGACAGGCAAGTTCAGTATTAGGAAGTTGAGGAAGAGCTGGCTGACAGATTCCAAAGAAATTCAGGAGATGAACTGAAGCGGGCTTAATGGGGTAGGAGATGGAGGAAAGGAAGGTCTTAGGGAATTCAAGGGTTTACTGCACACATGAGCAAAGTCTCAAAATTAATCATTTGAACGTACAGAGGCGGATCTCCCAAATGACACCGGTTAGGAAGCAACGGTACGCCCTTTAGAATTCCTAGAGACAACACAAATCAACTGTTTCGATGGAAAATTCGGCGGGACTCTTGATTTCCATGGGAATACAGAGAAAAGAGACACTGATCTGGCTTGCAGGTATATTTAGGAAGTTGTTAGCCGGACATCACCTACTAGTATCATGTAAGTAGGCCGTCCGAAGTAGGAAGCTTAGGGGAAAAACCTGGAGGAAAACTTAAAAGCTTAAGCCACACCTCTACACTACACCACCTTTCACAATTTCTTCTCAGATAAGCATCATCCCCATCAGTGAAGAAACTCGTTCGTACCTCATAATAGGAAAAACAGGCCTAAAGATTCAATGTGTGTCTTGGGAGGTCCCATCTATGCGATATCTTCCTGGGACCAGAAAAGGCCCCAGGAAGATCCATCTCTGCACCCCTGAAAGCTTACCACCAAGGAAAATGACTAGGTCCATAGATTTCCTCCCTCAAACCAGCTTACCTCACACATAGATCATTAGCAACTCCGCCCTTACTCACATTATCACAGTCACAAGAGTGGTTAGGGAGAAAAGCACTAACCAGGGGAACTAAAACAGAGGCAATCCAGGCCAAGCTGGGCTGGTGGCAGATATCTTGCTCCTTACGCTCGGGTGCATAATGCGACTCACCACAGTGCCTTTTTCACAGACCCTTTTGAACGTTTCTCCACAGAATCCAACAGCTCAAGTTAGTTCATGACGCTTCAAGGTCAACAATCGTCAAGAGAAAAACATGCAATATGTCTTACAATGTTGGATTCCTTACAAACAGGACAAGGAGATAACCATGTAGACAAAACCAGAGCATTTGAAAACATCTGTATTCTACAAACACACCAGTGAATGCTATAAATAAGGTACTATGACATAAAACAAAATGAAAACTAGATGTGAGACTGTTCTCTTCAGTGTACAGACTTCATGGCAGTTGCTGCACACTATCTAGCTACTTAGATCTTTAACTCTCTGTTCTGTTAATACCAAATGAGGCCCAAGTGTGTCAACCTGTTTCCCACAGAAACCAAAAAGTCTACATGCATCTCTTTTCTCCTGTGCCCTTTCACCTTACCTGCTCCCAATTCTCCACCAACGTCCTCCTCTTTCTCTAATTATTCTCCTCTTCATTTTGCTTGGCCTTGCCCCCAAGCATGCAAGACAGAGAGTCCTAGAGGTCCAAGATTCTAGAGTGGCTGTTTGCAAGGCGGAGGAGATTACAGTAACTGCCACACTGTATATACTTCTGTGCAAAGAAAAAGGGACAGTGTTCAGAATGCCTCTCACATATAACAAGAGCTGGAGATGGCAGGATACCTGTGTGGCCCAAGGAACTAGAGCTAGCAAATTATGGGCCAAACAATTGCAACCAAAGGCTGGAAGAGGAAAGGTCTGCAACCAGCTCTGTCTCCTAGCTCTCTGGTATTTGCTGCCAACGGGCAGAGTCTATTTCGTGAAGCATCAAGCACTGAAAAGAAGACTCCTGCTGCTGGAAGGTGACAGGAAGTAACGTCCAATGCAAGATCAAGGCTTGTCCTCGAAGCAATGCCCATAATGGAAGAGAAAAAAAAAAGAGAAAGCGGAAGAGAAATGTTAAGTCGCAAGTCCAACCTGGCCCCCAGCCTAGCCCAGCCCAAGGAAGGTAGGAGTCAAGGAGAAGAAACTAAAAGAGAAGAGCCTTGGACCACAACATTCTCCACAAGGTACACTCAACAAACTTCACCCTACTCTTGAACCAAGTTACAAAGAGAGCTTCTTAATCCCTACTTTGGCTCCTTAAAAGCTGCTATCAGTTCACTCATTAGACACATATGATTTCAGAACAACTGTAATAGTTCAAACTAGATGGCTCTTTCCTTCCTAAGGATTATTAATTAAAGAAGATCTATATAGCTCTAAGTATATGATACATAAAATAGAATACTCTGTAGAATATAAGTAACTCTTAGTTCAGTGTATTAATGAACGTCTGTAAGAAATGTTGCAATGATTTCCCTAATGGAAGAGCCTGGGGGAGGTAAATCTGTCTTCTAGGATTTCCTCCCCAGAGCTCAGAAACTCAGGTGTTGTTTTAGCTCTCCTACACTCTCTTCACCCAAGCCCGCCTTCCTGTTGGGGATCGGACCTCCCTATTGGCTCTCTCATACCTTTCAACTGCCTGCTTTGTGACATCACTCTCCTACCAAACCTACTACCACTTGGTAGAGTCTTGGGGTTTCCGTGGAGCTGTTTGGACCAGTAACCAGTGACCTCTGTACTGGACACGTGCGCCGTTCAGCTGCAGCCACTCAGACATCCTCTAGTGTTGTCTCCTCATCCCTTGTACCTGCAGTGGATGCTTCCTCTTCTCTGACCATGTCAGGTAAGAAAAGAAACTTTGGAAAGTTTTGCGTTCGATTTCTTTTGCCCCTAAATTGAGTAGGAGATTCAAAATAGCATGGAATAATGAGGGAAAGTATTGAACTACACGTCTGGAGACCTAATTTCACTTTTGACTTTGACGTTTACTATCTGTGTGACTTTGGACAAATCACTGGCTGTCTCACAAAGCCTGTTGCTTTCCTTAACTGTTACGTTAGGATACCACGTTGGGTTGATCACTCTGATCCCCTTCTTTTCCAGTATTGAGCCTTAAAGGGTACCCATGTAGAAAACGAAATCAGACACTTCTCAAGAGTGTTTCAACAGAAACATAGAAAAGCCAGGGGACATAGAAAACTAGCAATATATACCAAGATGTTTCATCTCTAATGGTCTCCCTCCACTAGGATTTCGACTAGTTGAAAAGAGAGAATAGGGAGAGAGGATGGAGAGTACTGGGCTCTACAGGGAGGCACAGAGTCGAGCGTAAGGAAGTTTAGGATGGTTTTCATTAGCACAGGCCAACAGGCACCAAGAGATGGGAGAAAATGTAAGAATGAAGAGGGAAAGCATAGAGGAGCTCTCAAGAAAAACGGAGTTTGCAATGGAATGCTGATGGGAACCAAAGATTTTCAATTAAAGCAGAAACAGCACAGAGGGAAACCTGCTCAGAGCAGGGCAAAACCAAGTTGATGGTAGCAAACCCTTACATTAACAGACTAAGAAGGAAAGTAAGGCCAGAACAGGGGATCACCAGGAAAGGCAGCTTATCAGAAAAGTCATACTCCGTTTTCTTTCTTTTATTGCCTCTCTGAATACAGTTGGCCACTTGACAGTTTTGAATATAAACATTTTAGAAATACGTTTTAGAAATGATGCCTCCTATAAACAAGCAACCACAGTGGTTATCTAGGGGGCTGCTTTTCAGTGTTTTATTCTTTCTAATTTTTAAACTAGGTAGACATTTCACCAATTCAACATTTTAAGTGATATCTTCTAAATTGAATCAGAAGGACTATTTTCCTTGGTGTGATATGTAGGTTCTAAGGCAAGGCTGCTTTTCATTTTTACAGTTATTTCCTTCCTAACACAGAGAGCACATTGATCAACAGCCATCGTTCGCTTGTAGAGCTTAGCTACCGAAGAAGAAGAAGAAAAAGTCAAGCCCCACATCTCTAATTCCCCCCCCCACTTAGGGAATTCCCTGGCGGTCCAGTGCTTAGGACTCGGTGCTTTCACGGCCAGGGCCACGCGGCGCGGCCAAAGAAACAAAACAAACAAACATCCACGTTTATCGAAAACCATATTGTGGAGTCCTGTGGATTTTCTTACATTTGAAAATCTTTTTTAATTGGATTCTAGGCATGATGGTTTTTTGAGGTTTTGGGATGCCATCTTCTTGGATGCTGAAGATGATTCTAATCTAAGTTCTAGGATAAATCCAAAAACCTTCCTGATACATTTTAAGCTTCCTTTCTGCTTATTATATAAGCTATATTCATTGAAATATATATTTCTCCTAGGCTTAATACCTCTTACTTGCTGGGTAAAAATATGAAGGAGCACAATAATGAAACTCTTTTACACTTATTATTTTGCTGTCTGCTTCGTACCGGTTTTCATTGAAATACTTGTCTATATGTGTTGTGGCTACCTATACATGCACATTTATTGCATTCTGTTGCTTGTTATGCATTTTTTACTGACATACCTTCTCTGTCTGTATGCATTGGCTAGGAATTCATTCACCTCTATCACCTCCATCGTGTCTTCTGGTTAATAGTATTCACTAAAATAGAGTGGGCAAAATTCACTTTCATAATATTGCATGGATGGTACAGAATGCCATTTGTTAGTAAATTCATTAGGCTTCGATACTTGCCACATACCCCAGTTTTCATTAATATCTATGGATTTCTTTTTCGTTAACGTAATATGCTTGTCATGATTTTTCTTTGTCTTTCTAGAACTTATTGTATCTTCCTCCATATAAATCATACGCAATAGATCAGCTTATTCATCTATTAATTATTACTGCTATTATTATTGGTGGTGGTGTTATAACCACTTTACAGGTGAGGAATCTGAAGTAATCAGATAACTTTTCCCTTTCCAAAAGCACTTAAGAAATCCACTTTCGGGTAATCATTTTGAGGTAGGATGAGAAACCAGGCTTGAAGAGGGCAAAAATGACTCTTTCAATTCACCAGTTGGACTGAGCTGTACGTCACCTCTAGGTAATAGCGTGGGAACTGCACAAGCAAAGGGAGACACTGAAGACGACAATGGTAACAGCCGTACTGTTTTCTAATGGACAAAAAAAATGCCTATATTATAAGTTCTATTTCTCCTGCTTTCTGGCAGTATCATGCTCAGAGTGGAGTCCTGGCAAGGAAGTCAGGATACTTAGGTTCTGAAACCTGGTAATGATACTAACATAATGAGAGAACTTGAACAAGTCAACCCGACCTCTCTGAGCCTCAGTTTCCTTACTCACGAAATGAGACTGAGAACATCGAAGTTCTCTAAGGGCCTCCTAGTTCTAAAATGCTTCCAGTCTAGGAAATAGCATAGAAGTCAATACGAGTGCAGGCTGAAGGGAAAGACAGGGCAGGGAGAAGGTTGCTTCCAGCCTAGAGAACAATCTCTGAACCACACCACTTGGCTCTTCTGCCCGTCTGTGCCCAAGATGGGAGCACAGGCAGTGAATAGAGAAGAGTGGAAAACTGCTCAGTCCTTACAGCCATCATTAACTGTCTGATTTTGGGTTTCTCAGGAAGTAGTGATAGTAGAGGTGTCCTGATAGCAAGAACCTTCAGATGATGCCGTTCCTCAAACGTAGTGAGAATTTCTCAACCTCCCTGAGTTTTTCATGACCCTCTTGTTCTTACAGAAAATTTCCAACATCCATCTCTACTTGGAACTCTAAATTCTCTGCAGCATTCTCCTCCTGTGGTGAGCAATGCAACTTCCCTAACACGAAGTGTCTGCAACTTCTCCAGAGTCTCTGCCCCTGCCGTCAGTTCGGCATCGGCTACCGGTACCCCTTTCCAGACACTCATGGGTAGTGCCTACCTTTACCAACATTCTAGCACGACTATGTTATCTGGAGTTACTGACCACAGCCAGATCTCCACTTCAGCTGCTTCCTATCCAGGTGTTCTTGAGTGGGACATCACAGCAAGCATTGAAAAGAATTCTTCTTCACTCGGAGACTTTACTCTGGCACTCACTGACCGCCACACAGCTGCCTCCTCCATGTTTCTGGCAGCCCAGTATGATAAAACTTCAGACGCCAAGAACATGGTCCCTCTACATCCATCGCTTTCTGCCAGCCTTGCTCAGGGAACACCATCTCAGATTCCAAATCAGGGGCAGAGCCGCCTGTCACTTCCCTGCCAGGACGGAAGCCAGGTATATTACTATAACCAAGGCACACTGGGGTCTTTACTGTATGGAGAACTTGGCTCCTGCCCGCAATCCTACGGCTCGGCGTCATACACAGGAAGTCGGGCCTCTGGGCAACCAGAAATGGGAATGGGACTGAAGGAGATTCAGCCCACAAATATCCGACCACCAGCTTCCACCTCTGCAGTCTGCCACCCTGTGTCTGCTCAACGCATCACAGAAACAAGTTTTCAAGGTGAGTATAACAAACGCCAGAGAAAGTTGAAGAATGAGGTCGGCACTCAAAAATGGGGTCAAATCGACAGCTGGGAAGGGGTGTAGAGGCAGGTAGAATTTAGATCCTGAGCCTTTAATAACCACTACCTTCGCTCAGTGCCCTCTGTTTTTAGACTCTCTATGAGAACACCTAGGGCTTCCCTGGTGGCGCCGTGGTTAAGAATCCGCCTGCCAATGCAATGCGGGGGACACGGGTTCGAGCCCTGGTCTGCGAAGATCCCACATGCCGTGCAGCAACTAAGCGCATGTGCCACAACGACGGAGCCTGCATTCTAGAGCCCGTGAGCCTCAACTACCGAAGCCCACGTGCCTACAGCCCATGCTCCGCAACAAGAGAAGCCACCGCGATGAGAAGCCCGCACACCGCAACCGAGAGTAGCCCCCGCTAGCCGCCAACTAGAGAAAGCCCGTGCACAGCAATGAGAGACCCAGTGCAGCCAAAAAAATAAATACGTAGAATAAATAAGTTCAAACAGTAAATAAATACATAAACATAAATTACAAAAAAAAGAACACCTAATGCAGGTGGGAAGGTGGGAGGGCCACTGTAGAGGTCATCTATGCTACATGTACAAGAACGCCGAGAGCACACCAATCGGTACCACACTTTTCACTGCTGTAGCCGATCGTTCCCCCTGTACTGCCACACTGTAGCACTCCCTTCCCTCATCTACTGCTATAGTCTCTTCGGAAGGTGTTTCAGAACTCTTGTTATGTGAGTGCCAGTTGAACTGTCCTCACTTCCTTCATTTATACCAGGATTGAAGACCTTGTGGTCCGAGATCCTGTCCAGAGAGCAAGCAGGCTAAGACTCTGTCTTTGTTGATGTGTTTCATCAGCAAGGGCTCTACCCCCTCTCCTAGTTCATGGTGTGACGTGTTCTTGGCCTCTCGGGAAAGTGGGGAGAATGGAAAGGACCCTATATGAGAATGCTAGGCTTTGTAAAACATTTCAGGTTTTTAAAAATAAGACTCATTTTGTATTGGACTTATAACAGTCCTATGAAATACAAAGCGAGCCGAGAATCAGTGACAGGAAAGGCTCACCAGTAAGAATTACAACAGTCACCGCTTACCTCGTAGCATACGGCACTGTCCGTGATCCTTAAGAAGAGTTAGTAGAAATGCCTTGCCCATCTTGCCCCTGAACCCCTTGAAAGGTACATGACTGCTGTGTTGGTGTTTAGGGGGAGCATCTCACTTACCAGGGACTGACTTCTCCCTTGATCCCTTTGTAGGGATGGAGACCTCCCCCCTGGTGATGAAAAATTCCCTGGGATTGCAACCTCCAAGCCAGACGTTTTGTGTGACACAAAGTCAAGAACTCCCCAAGTCCTGCAGTAGCAGAAACAGCCACATACTTGAGAGTAACCCACCATCTGAACTTGGGGACATTTCAGTGACAGCTCCAGTCCAGAGTGCCAGGCGTCTCCTGGCCCTGCCTCCAGCTCCAAGCCAGGGACAAATAGAGAGTAAGCACGTGGATGATATCAAAACCAAGCTTTCAAAGCCTCTGGATGCCTACCAGATCCCAACAGAGAACCAAGATCCTCCACTACTCCCTTTAGGAATCCCTGATATTCACCAGCCGCTGGCCTGCACCGATCCCCTCAGCCAAGAGGAGCAGCCTGGTTCTGAAAATGCTGATCTGGGAGAGAACAGCCGGAGTCGTCAGGACCTAGGGACACTTGAAAATGGGATTGAACCTAGCAGTGGTCTTGCAGACATTACTACACTGGCGGAGGATATTCACCTTCCCCAGCTCTTTAATCCTTTGAAAGATCTTGATCAATCCCAAGGTCCCAACGTGATCAAAGCTAAAGACACCAGAGCCATTAAGGTGAATCAGGTGCAGGAAAAGCCAAGTGTCATAAAGGTTCCCTCTGATCAACCCAGGAAGAACAAACAGAAAGCCTCTGAGCCTATCAGTGGCGCTCCCAAGGCCAAAATCCAGCCAAAGAATCCAGAGTGCCTGTTAGGGGGAGAAGTGGTTATATGCCACGCTGCAGTCAGTGACAGGGCTCCTGTGAACACGGCCAAGCACTCTCAAGGCAAACCTCAGAAAGCTGCATCCAGAAAGATCAGCAAAACTAAGAGCCACGGGCAGGAAAAGACCAAAAGGACCAGAGGGAGAAACAAGGCTGAGGAGAACAAGCAGTCAGGGAACAAAGTCAAGACAGAAGAGAAGCCAGCAATCCCCCACACGAAGCGAAAGGAACACCAAACTGAGCTTCTCCAACAGAGCTTTCAAAAGCCTCGAACCTCCCTTGGCGTGCGCATGCTGGAGTCTGTGAAGGTTCTTCATGCGCTGGGGAAGAAGAATGAGACGAAAACTGGGCTCTCTTCCTGTCGGCTCTTGGGAAAGTCAAGCAACCCCAAAGACCCCCAGCCACCCCCAGCTATCCAGCCATGGCGGCATACCCCACGTGAGGGGAAGGGTCCTGAGAAAACGCAAGTCCAAGCCCAGAAACCAGACAGCAGTGCTGAAACAGAGTGTCCGTCTCCAGCCCAGTATGAGCGGCCTCCTCCTGGGAAGGTCAAGTTGATACCTCTGCCTTTTTCTGCCTGGGACAAGCCTCAAGCTCGACCCGCTCCTCGGAGGCCACAGTCTCTGGCCTCACATCGGCCTGCTGGGGCTTACCGTGCCCAGCCTGGTTCTACTGACTCAGCTCAACCTGCTGCAGCCAATTCATCCCAGCCAGCTCCTGCCTCTTTGCCAGGCCCCGCCAAACCAGCTCAGCCAACTGTGACCAACCCAACCCAACCGGCTTGGACCAACCATACCCAGCCTCGTGTCCCTCAGTCTGCTGCTCCTAGGCCTGCACCCTCCAAAACTTCATCTGGCGCTCCTCTCCAGCGGGAGCCTGTTCCCCCTGCTGTGAATAAGCGCCAGTCCCCACCCAAGCTCCAAACCCAATTTCTACTCCAAGACTTCAGCAAGCAACGAGTTCCATGGAGGGAACCCAACGTGCCTGAGCCAGTCATGTCAAAGCCCATCGAACAAGAGCAGAGGCCAGAGCGAGAGGCCATGAAGAGGCGGGCTCAACAACAACGGGAGAATGCTGCCAGATACACCTCTTCGGGCAAGCTGCAATTTTTCACCGAGAGGGAAAACGAAATGGAAATTGCCGACTACTACGGATACGTCAAGTGAGAGCTGCTAGGATTCTTGGTGCCACCTTGGCTACCAGCTGTTCTTCCATACACAGGTAAGACAGGTATAGAACTGAATAAGTAAATGGAATACAATTAATAGACGAGTAACAAACCTTTCGAATTTTCAGATGCTGCTAACTGGGGCGTGAGAAAGGAAGGACTGAAAGTTGGATGGGAGAATGAAGGAAAGGGGTAAAAACTGAGCAAAGAGGAAGGAACTTGGCCCAGGGCTAGGAAGGCCAAAAGAGACGTATGGATTTAGGAAAGGAAGCAGGAGCGAGGATGAAATGGCAGAAGTAAAAAGCAGGGTCAGAGGTCTGGGTTGAAAGAACACAATTGGAGTAGAGTTGAAGGTGACAGAAGATGAGTCTAGGTTTACTAGGAGAAATAGAAAAAGTCTCTCGGGGACGCTGGCCTTAAGTCTCACAACCACCAGATAGGTATTTCAGAAAACAAGAGGTTCAGGACACATCTCTGAAAGGTCTGAGTTGCCTTATTCAGGTGTGACTGTAGTGGGGGAATAGGGAAATCTACCAGAGAAGTGGCTAGGGCTCAGAGTTATCCTAGGGGCAGCTGACGACAGGGGCAGAGCCAAGGGAACTGCTGGATCAGGAGGCCCACGAACAAAGCAGGGGCATAGCCGCCTGTCACTTCCCTGCCAGGAAGGAAGCCAGGTATATTACTATAACCAAGGCACACTGGGGTCTTTACTGTATGGAGAACTTGGCTCCTGCCCGCAATCCTACGGCTCGGCGTCACACACAGGAAGTAGGGCCTCTGGGCAACCAGAAATGGGAATGGGACTGAAGGAGATTCAGCCCACAAATATCCGACCACCAGCTTCCACCTCTGCAGTCTGCCACCCTGTGTCTGCTCAACGCATCACAGAAACAAGTTTTCAAGGTGAGTATACAGACGGCAGAGAAAAGTTGAACAATGAGGTCAGCATTCAAAAATGGGGTCAAATCGACAGCTGGGAAGGGGTGTAGAGACAGGTAGAATTTAGATCCTGAGCCTTTAATAACCACTACCTTCTCTCAGTGCTCTCTGTTTTTAGACTCTATATGAGAACACCTAGGGCTTCCCTGGTGGCGCCTGCCAATGCAGGGGACACGGGTTCGAGCCCTGGTCTGCGAAGATCCCACATGCCGTGCAGCAACTAAGCGCATGTGCCACAACGACGGAGCCTGCATTCTAGAGCCCGTGAGCCTCAACTACCGAAGCCCACGTGCCTACAGCCCATGCTCCGCAACAAGAGAAGCCACCGCGATGAGAAGCCCGCACACCGCAACCGAGAGTAGCCCCCGCTAGCCGCCAACTAGAGAAAGCCCGTGCACAGCAATGAGAGACCCAGTGCAGCCAAAAAAATAAATACGTAGAATAAATAAGTTCAAACAGTAAATAAATACATAAACATAAATTACAAAAAAAAAGAACACCTAATGCAGGTGGGAAGGTGGGAGGGCCACTGTAGAGGTCATCTATGCTACATGTACAAGAACCCCGAGAGCACACCAATCGGTACCACACTTTTCACTGCTGTAGCCGATCATTCCCCCTGTACTGCCACACTGTAGCACTCCCTTCCCTCATCTACTGCTATAGTCTCTTTGGAAGGTGTTTCCGAACTCTTGTTATCAGAGTGCCAGTTGAACTGTCCTCACTTCCTTCATTTATACCAGGATTGAAGACCTTGTGGTCCGAGATCCTGTCCAGAGAGCAAGCAGGCTAAGGCTCTGTCTTTGTTGATGCATTTCATCAGAAAGGGCTCTACCCCCTCTCCTAGTTCATGGTGTGAAGTGTTCTTGGCCTCTCGGGAAAGTGGGGAGAATGGAAAGGACCCTATATGAGAATGCTAGGCTCTGTAAAACATTTCAGGTTTTTAAAAATAAGACTCATTTTGTATTGGACTGACAACAGTCCTATGAAATACAAAGAAGGCGGAGAATCAGTGACAGGAAAGGATCACCAGTAAGAACTACAGCAGTCACCGCTTACCTCGTAGCATAGGGCACTGTCCGTGATCCTTAAGAAGAGTTAGTAGAAATGCCTTGCCCATCTTGCCCCTGAACCCCTTGAAAGGTACACGACTGCTGTGTTGGTGTTTAGGGGGAGCATCTCACTTACCAGGGACTGACTTCTCCCTTGATTCCTCTGTAGTGATGGAGACTTCCCCGCTGATGAAAAATTCCCTGGGATTGCAACCTCCAAGCCAGACAGCTTTCCTATGGAATGACAGAGAACTTGTCAAGGTGAAACACCAGTCTGCGGGAGAAAGGGAAGAAGAGAATGATGGAAATCGTTTCTGGGAAACTATTTTTACATTATGTGTTGTTTGTTCCCGGTAAATAAACTGAAATCTTCTTAACAGTACAACAAAATCTAAACCACTAAAGCCAACAATACAGGAGTATAACGTTCGACAAAAATTTCTTTGGCTGCGCAGCATGTGGGATCTTAGCTCCCCAACCAGGGATTGAACCCACGCCTGCTGCATTGGAAGCGCAGAGTCTTCACCACGGGACCACCGGGGAAGTCCCAGGACTATCACTTTTAAAGGAGAAGGTACAAACCCCTCGGTTCTATGAACTGGAGATTTTTAGTAAGAAGTCAATATATTTGTTGTTAGGCACATTTTATGTTAGGCTGTCTCCCTGCACAGGATGCAGGCGCCTTGAGAATGGAAGTCATATCCCTCTATAGTACGTCCCTCTTCTTTCTGCTTTGCAGTTTGCTGCTCCACTTGTTCAACCCCACCTAGTAATAACCTATACTTCCCTTGTTCCTGTTTTCCCATCTGGAAAACAGACAAAAGGCAACCAAACAACGCAAAGGTCTCAACAAATAAGGGATATCCAAAACCAGAGATGGCCAGAACTTCTGTACCCCTGATGAAATAGTCCTCATACAAAACCTGATAATCAAATTCCTTAATGCTAGGAATCACAGTGAAAAATAGTATCTGAACTGACTTCTGTCAGATGAGTGAGAACTAAGGTTAATTCAGTGTATCTGAAGCATAGAAAGTGAGGGCAAAAGTGGCACAAGATGGGACTAGAGAAGCAGAGAGGATTCTAGACCACGCAGAGTCTTAAAGGCCAACAGTGTGTTTTCTATTCTCAAAACAATGCTTGTGAGCGATGTTTATGAGCAACGTTCCAACTTGCTTTCAAGGTCTCTTGTGTGAAGAGTGGATTGGAAGGAAACAAGATATATGGACACCAGTTAGGACCTAATCGCAACAGACAGGCAAGTTCAGTATTAGGAAGTTGAGGAAGAGCTGGCTGACAGATTCCAAAGAAATTCAGGAGATGAACTGAAGCGGGCTTAATGGGGTAGGAGATGGAGGAAAGGAAGGTCTTAGGGAATTCAAGGGTTTACTGCACACATGAGCAAAGTCTCAAAATTAATCATTTGAACGTACAGAGGCGGATCTCCCAAATGACACCGGTTAGGAAGCAACGGTACGCCCTTTAGAATTCCTAGAGACAACACAAATCAACTGTTTCGATGGAAAATTCGGCGGGACTCTTGATTTCCATGGGAATACAGAGAAAAGAGACACTGATCTGGCTTGCAGGTATATTTAGGAAGCTGTTAGCCGGACATCACCTACTAGTATCATGTAAGTAGGCCGTCCGAAGTAGGAAGCTTAGGGGAAAAACCTGGAGGAAAACTTAAAAGCTTAAGCCACACCTCTACACTACACCACCTTTCACAATTTCTTCTCAGATAAGCATCATCCCCATCAGTGAAGAAACTCGTTCGTACCTCATAATAGGAAAAACAGGCCTAAAGATTCAATGTGTGTCTTGGGAGGTCCCATCTATGCGATATCTTCCTGGGACCAGAAAAGGCCCCAGGAAGATCCATCTCTGCACCCCTGAAAGCTTACCACCAAGGAAAATGACTAGGTCCATAGATTTCCTCCCTCAAACCAGCTTACCTCACACATAGATCATTAGCAACTCCGCCCTTACTCACATTATCACAGTCACAAGAGTGGTTAGGGAGAAAAGCACTAACCAGGGGAACTAAAACAGAGGCAATCCAGGCCAAGCTGGGCTGGTGGCAGATATCTTGCTCCTTACGCTCGGGTGCATAATGCGACTCACCACAGTGCCTTTTTCACAGACCCTTTTGAACGTTTCTCCACAGAATCCAACAGCTCAAGTTAGTTCATGACGCTTCAAGGTCAACAATCGTCAAGAGAAAAACATGCAATATGTCTTACAATGTTGGATTCCTTACAAACAGGACAAGGAGATAACCATGTAGACAAAACCAGAGCATTTGAAAACATCTGTATTCTACAAACACACCAGTGAATGCTATAAATAAGGTACTATGACATAAAACAAAATGAAAACTAGATGTGAGACTGTTCTCTTCAGTGTACAGACTTCATGGCAGTTGCTGCACACTATCTAGCTACTTAGATCTTTAACTCTCTGTTCTGTTAATACCAAATGAGGCCCAAGTGTGTCAACCTGTTTCCCACAGAAACCAAAAAGTCTACATGCATCTCTTTTCTCCTGTGCCCTTTCACCTTACCTGCTCCCAATTCTCCACCAACGTCCTCCTCTTTCTCTAATTATTCTCCTCTTCATTTTGCTTGGCCTTGCCCCCAAGCATGCAAGACAGAGAGTCCTAGAGGTCCAAGATTCTAGAGTGGCTGTTTGCAAGGCGGAGGAGATTACAGTAACTGCCACACTGTATATACTTCTGTGCAAAGAAAAAGGGACAGTGTTCAGAATGTCTCTCACATATAACAAGAGCTGGAGATGGCAGGATACCTGTGTGGCCCAAGGAACTAGAGCTAGCAAATTATGGGCCAAACAATTGCAACCAAAGGCTGGAAGAGGAAAGGTCTGCAACCAGCTCTGTCTCCTAGCTCTCTGGTATTTGCTGCCAACGGGCAGAGTCTATTTCGTGAAGCATCAAGCACTGAAAAGAAGACTCCTGCTGCTGGAAGGTGACAGGAAGTAACGTCCAATGCAAGATCAAGGCTTGTCCTCGAAGCAATGCCCATAATGGAAGAAAAAAAAAAAAGAGAAAGCGGAAGAGAAACGTTAAGTCGCAAGTCCAACCTGGCCCCCAGCCTAGCCCAGCCCAAGGAAGGTAGGAGTCAAGGAGAAGAAACTAAAAGAGAAGAGCCTTGGACCACAACATTCTCCACAAGGTACACTCAAGAAACTTCACCCTACTCTTGAACCAAGTTACAAAGAGAGCTTCTTAATCCCTACTTTGGCTCCTTAAAAGCTGCTATCAGTTCACTCATTAGACACATATGATTTCAGAACAACTGTAATAGTTCAAACTAGATGGCTCTTTCCTTCCTAAGGATTATTAATTAAAGAAGATCTATATAGCTCTAAGTATATGATACATAAAATAGAATACTCTGTAGAATATAAGTAACTCTTAGTTCAGTGTATTAATGAACGTCTGTAAGAAATGTGGCAATGATTTCCCTAATGGAAGAGCCTGGGGGAGGTAAATCTGTCTTCTAGGATTTCCTCCCCAGAGCTCAGAAACTCAGGTGTTGTTTTAGCTCTCCTACACTCTCTTCACCCAAGCCCGCCTTCCTGTTGGGGATCGGACCTCCCTATTGGCTCTCTCATACCTTTCAACTGCCTGCTTTGTGACATCACTCTCCTACCAAACCTACTACCACTTGGTAGAGTCTTGGGGTTTCCGTGGAGCTGTTTGGACCAGTAACCAGTGACCTCTGTACTGGACACGTGCGCCGTTCAGCTGCAGCCACTCGGACATCCTCTAGTGTTGTCTCCTCATCCCTTGTACCTGCAGTGGATGCTTCCTCTTCTCTGACCATGTCAGGTAAGAAAAGAAACTTTGGAAAGTTTTGCGTTCGATTTCTTTTGCCCCTAAATTGAGTAAGTAGGAGATTCAAAATAGCATGGAATAATGAGGGAAAGTATTGAACTACAAGTCTGGAGGCCTAATTTCAGTTTTGACTTTGACGTTTACTATCTGTGTGACTTTGGACAAATCACTGGCTGTCTCACAAAGCCTGTTGCTTTCCTTAACTGTTACGTTAGGATACCACGTTGGGTTGATCACTCTGATCCCCTTCTTTTCCAGTATTGAGCCTTAAAGGGTACCCATGTAGAAAACGAAATCAGACACTTCTCAAGAGTGTTTCAACAGAAACATAGAAAAGCCAGGGGACATAGAAAACTAGCAATATATACCAAGATGTTTCATCTCTAATGGTCTCCCTCCACTAGGATTTCGACTAGTTGAAAAGAGAGAATAGGGAGAGAGGATGGAGAGTACTGGGCTCTACAGGGAGGCACAGAGTCGAGCGTAAGGAAGTTTAGGATGGTTTTCATTAGCACAGGCCAACAGGCACCAAGAGATGGGAGAAAATGTAAGAATGAAGAGGGAAAGCATAGAGGAGCTCTCAAGAAAAACGGAGTTTGCAATGGAATGCTGATGGGAACCAAAGATTTTCAATTAAAGCAGAAACAGCACAGAGGGAAACCTGCTCAGAGCAGGGCAAAACCAAGTTGATGGTAGCAAACCCTTACATTAACAGACTAAGAAGGAAAGTAAGGCCAGAACAGGGGATCACCAGGAAAGGCAGCTTATCAGAAAAGTCATACTCCGTTTTCTTTCTTTTATTGCCTCTCTGAATACAGTTGGCCACTTGACAGTTTTGAATATAAACATTTTAGAAATACGTTTTAGAAATGATGCCTCCTATAAACAAGCAACCACAGTGGTTATCTAGGGGGCTGCTTTTCAGTGTTTTATTCTTTCTAATTTTTAAACTAGGTAGACATTTCACCAATTCAACATTTTAAGTGATATCTTCTAAATTGAATCAGAAGGACTATTTTCCTTGGTGTGATATGTAGGTTCTAAGGCAAGGCTGCTTTTCATTTTTACAGTTATTTCCTTCCTAACACAGAGAGCACATTGATCAACAGCCATCGTTCGCTTGTAGAGCTTAGCTACCGAAGAAGAAGAAGAAAAAGTCAAGCCCCACATCTCTAATTCCCCCCCCCCACTTAGGGAATTCCCTGGCGGTCCAGTGCTTAGGACTCGGTGCTTTCACGGCCAGGGCCACGCGGCGCGGCCAAAGAAACAAAACAAACAAACATCCACGTTTATCGAAAACCATATTGTGGAGTCCTGTGGATTTTCTTACATTTGAAAATCTTTTTTAATTGGATTCTAGGCATGATGGTTTTTTGAGGTTTTGGGATGCCATCTTCTTGGATGCTGAAGATGATTCTAATCTAAGTTCTAGGATAAATCCAAAAACCTTCCTGATACATTTTAAGCTTCCTTTCTGCTTATTATATAAGCTATATTCATTGAAATATATATTTCTCCTAGGCTTAATACCTCTTACTTGCTGGGTAAAAATATGAAGGAGCACAATAATGAAACTCTTTTACACTTATTATTTTGCTGTCTGCTTCGTACCGGTTTTCATTGAAATACTTGTCTATATGTGTTGTGGCTACCTATACATGCACATTTATTGCATTCTGTTGCTTGTTATGCATTTTTTACTGACATACCTTCTCTGTCTGTATGCATTGGCTAGGAATTCATTCACCTCTATCACCTCCATCGTGTTTTCTGGTTAATAGTATTCACTAAAATAGAGTGGGCAAAATTCACTTTCATAATATTGCATGGATAGTACAGAATGCCATTTGTTAGTAAATTCATTAGGCTTCGATACTTGCCACATACCCCAGTTTTCATTAATATCTATGGATTTCTTTTTCGTTAACGTAATATGCTTGTCATGATTTTTCTTTGTCTTTCTAGAACTTATTGTATCTTCCTCCATATAAATCATACGCAATAGATCAGCTTATTCATCTATTAATTATTACTGCTATTATTATTGGTGGTGGTGTTATAACCACTTTATAGGTGAGGAATCTGAAGTAATCAGATAACTTTTCCCTTTCCAAAAGCACTTAAGAAATCCACTTTCGGGTAATCATTTTGAGGTAGGATGAGAAACCAGGCTTGAAGAGGGCAAAAATGACTCTTTCAATTCACCAGTTGGACTGAGCTGTACGTCACCTCTAGGTAATAGCGTGGGAACTGCACAAGCAAAGGGAGACACTGAAGACGACCATGGTAATAGCCGTACTGTTTTCTAATGGACAAAAAAAATGCCTATATTATAAGTTCTATTTCTCCTGCTTTCTGGCAGTATCATGCTCAGAGTGGAGTCCTGGCAAGGAAGTCAGGATACTTAGGTTCTGAAACCTGGTAATGATACTAACATAATGAGAGAACTTGAACAAGTCAACCCGACCTCTCTGAGCCTCAGTTTCCTTACTCACGAAATGAGACTGAGAACATCGAAGTTCTCTAAGGGCCTCCTAGTTCTAAAATGCTTCCAGTCTAGGAAATAGCATAGAAGTCAATACGAGTGCAGGCTGAAGGGAAAGACAGGGCAGGGAGAAGGTTGCTTCCAGCCTAGAGAACAATCTCTGAACCACACCACTTGGCTCTTCTGCCCGTCTGTGCCCAAGATGGGAGCACAGGCAGTTAATAGAGAAGAGTGGAAAACTGCTCAGTCCTTACAGCCATCATTAACTGTCTGATTTTGGGTTTCTCAGGAAGTAGTGATAGTAGAGGTGTCCTGATAGCAAGAACCTTCAGATGATGCCGTTCCTCAAACGTAGTGAGAATTTCTCAACCTCCCTGAGTTTTTCATGACCCTCTTGTTCTTACAGAAAATTTCCAACATCCATCTCTACTTGGAACTCTAAATTCTCTGCAGCATTCTCCTCCTGTGGTGAGCAATGCAACTTCCCTAACACGAAGTGTCTGCAACTTCTCCAGAGTCTCTGCCCCTGCCGTCAGTTCGGCATCGGCTACCGGTACCCCTTTCCAGACACTCATGGGTAGTGCCTACCTTTACCAACATTCTAGCACGACTATGTTATCTGGAGTTACTGACCACAGCCAGATCTCCACTTCAGCTGCTTCCTATCCAGGTGTTCTTGAGTGGGACATCACAGCAAGCACTGAAAAGAATTCTTCTTCACTCGGAGACTTTACTCTGGCACTCACTGACCGCCACACAGCTGCCTCCTCCATGTTTCTGGCAGCCCAGTATGATAAAACTTCAGACGCCAAGAACATGGTCCCTCTACATCCATCGCTTTCTGCCAGCCTTGCTCAGGGAACACCATCTCAGATTCCAAATCAGGGGCAGAGCCGCCTGCCACTTCCCTGCCAGGAAGGGAGCCAGGTATATTACTATAACCAAGGCACACTGGGGTCTTTACTGTATGGAGAACTTGGCTCCTGCCCGCAATCCTACGGCTCGGCGTCATACACAGGAAGTCGGGCCTCTGGGCAACCAGAAATGGGAATGGGACTGAAGGAGATTCAGCCCACAAATATCCGACCACCAGCTTCCACCTCTGCAGTCTGCCACCCTGTGTCTGCTCAACGCATCACAGAAACAAGTTTTCAAGGTGAGTATAACAAACGCCAGAGAAAGTTGAAGAATGAGGTCGGCACTCAAAAATGGGGTCAAATCGACAGCTGGGAAGGGGTGTAGAGGCAGGTAGAATTTAGATCCTGAGCCTTTAATAACCACTACCTTCGCTCAGTGCCCTCTGTTTTTAGACTCTCTATGAGAACACCTAGGGCTTCCCTGGTGGCGCCGTGGTTAAGAATCCGCCTGCCAATGCAATGCGGGGGACACGGGTTCGAGCCCTGGTCTGCGAAGATCCCACATGCCGTGCAGCAACTAAGCGCATGTGCCACAACGACGGAGCCTGCATTCTAGAGCCCGTGAGCCTCAACTACCGAAGCCCACGTGCCTACAGCCCATGCTCCGCAACAAAGAGAAGCCACCGCGATGAGAAGCCCGCACACCGCAACCAAGAGTAGCCCCCGCTAGCCGCCAACTAGAGAAAGCCCGTGCACAGCAATGAGAGACCCAGTGCAGCCAAAAAAATAAATACGTAGAATAAATAAGTTCAAACAGTAAATAAATACATAAACATAAATTACAAAAAAAAGAACACCTAATGCAGGTGGGAAGGTGGGAGGGCCACTGTAGAGGTCATCTATGCTACATGTACAAGAACCCCGAGAGCACACCAATCGGTACCACACTTTTCACTGCTGTAGCCGATCGTTCCCCCTGTACTGCCACACTGTAGCACTCCCTTCCCTCATCTACTGCTATAGTCTCTTCGGAAGGTGTTTCAGAACTCTTGTTATGAGAGTGCCAGTTGAACTGTCCTCACTTCCTTCATTTATACCAGGATTGAAGACCTTGTGGTCCGAGATCCTGTCCAGAGAGCAAGCAGGCTAAGACTCTGTCTTTGTTGATGTATTTCATCAGAAAGGGCTCTACCCCCTCTCCTAGTTCATGGTGTGACGTGTTCTTGGCCTCTCGGGAAAGTGGGGAGAATGGAAAGGACCCTATATGAGAATGCTAGGCTTTGTAAAACATTTCAGGTTTTTAAAAATAAGACTCATTTTGTATTCGACTTATAAACAGTCCTATGAAATACAAAGCGAGCCGAGAATCAGCGACAGGAAAGGCTCACCAGTAAGAATTACAACAGTCACCGCTTACCTCGTAGCATAGGGCACTGTCCGTGATCCTTAAGAAGAGTTAGTAGAAATGCCTTGCCCATCTTGCCCCTGAACCCCTTGAAAGGTACACGACTGCTGTGTTGGTGTTTAGGGGGAGCATCTCACTTACCAGGGACTGACTTCTCCCTTGATCCCTTTGTAGGGATGGAGACCTCCCCCCTGGTGATGAAAAATTCCCTGGGATTGCAACCTCCAAGCCAGACGTTTTGTGTGACACAAAGTCAAGAACTCCCCAAGTCCTGCAGTAGCAGAAACAGCCACATACTTGAGAGTAACCCACCATCTGAACTTGGGGACATTTCAGTGACAGCTCCAGTCCAGAGTGCCAGGCGTCTCCTGGCCCTGCCTCCAGCTCCAAGCCAGGGACAAATAGAGAGTAAGCACGTGGATGATATCAAAACCAAGCTTTCAAAGCCTCTGGATGCCTACCAGATCCCAACAGAGAACCAAGATCCTCCACTACTCCCTTTAGGAATCCCTGATATTCACCAGCCGCTGGCCTGCACCGATCCCCTCAGCCAAGAGGAGCAGCCTGGTTCTGAAAATGCTGATCTGGGAGAGAACAGCCGGAGTCGTCAGGACCTAGGGACACTTGAAAATGGGATTGAACCTAGCAGTGGTCTTGCAGACATTACTACACTGGCGGAGGATATTCACCTTCCCCAGCTCTTTAATCCTTTGAAAGATCTTGATCAATCCCAAGGTCCCAACGTGATCAAAGCTAAAGACACCAGAGCCATTAAGGTGAATCAGGTGCAGGAAAAGCCAAGTGTCATAAAGGTTCCCTCTGATCAACCCAGGAAGAACAAACAGAAAGCCTCTGAGCCTATCAGTGGCGCTCCCAAGGCCAAAATCCAGCCAAAGAATCCAGAGTGCCTGTTAGGGGGAGAAGTGGTTACATGCCACGCTGCAGTCAGTGACAGGGCTCCTGTGAACACGGCCAAGCACTCTCAAGGCAAACCTCAGAAAGCTGCATCCAGAAAGATCAGCAAAACTAAGAGCCACGGGCAGGAAAAGACCAAAAGGACCAGAGGGAGAAACAAGGCTGAGGAGAACAAGCAGTCAGGGAACAAAGTCAAGGCAGAAGAGAAGCCAGCAATCCCCCACACGAAGCGAAAGGAACACCAAACTGAGCTTCTCCAACAGAGCTTTCAAAAGCCTCGAACCTCCCTTGGCGTGCGCATGCTGGAGTCTGTGAAGGTTCTTCATGCGCTGGGGAAGAAGAATGAGACGAAAACTGGGCTCTCTTCCTGTCGGCTCTTGGGAAAGTCAAGCAACCCCAAAGACCCCCAGCCACCCCCAGCTATCCAGCCATGGCGGCATACCCCACGTGAGGGGAAGGGTCCTGAGAAAACGCAAGTCCAAGCCCAGAAACCAGACAGCAGTGCTGAAACAGAGTGTCCGTCTCCAGCCCAGTATGAGCGGCCTCCTCCTGGGAAGGTCAAGTTGATACCTCTGCCTTTTTCTGCCTGGGACAAGCCTCAAGCTCGACCCGCTCCTCGGAGGCCACAGTCTCTGGCCTCACATCGGCCTGCTGGGGCTTACCGTGCCCAGCCTGGTTCTACTGACTCAGCTCAACCTGCTGCAGCCAATTCATCCCAGCCAGCTCCTGCCTCTTTGCCAGGCCCCGCCAAACCAGCTCAGCCAACTGTGACCAACCCAACCCAACCGGCTTGGACCAACCATACCCAGCCTCGTGTCCCTCAGTCTGCTGCTCCTAGGCCTGCACCCTCCAAAACTTCATCTGGCGCTCCTCTCCAGCGGGAGCCTGTTCCCCCTGCTGTGAATAAGCGCCAGTCCCCACCCAAGCTCCAAACCCAATTTCTACTCCAAGACTTCAGCAAGCAACGAGTTCCATGGAGGGAACCCAACGTGCCTGAGCCAGTCATGTCAAAGCCCATCGAACAAGAGCAGAGGCCAGAGCGAGAGGCCATGAAGAGGCGGGCTCAACAACAACGGGAGAATGCTGCCAGATACACCTCTTCGGGCAAGCTGCAATTTTTCACCGAGAGGGAAAACGAAATGGAAATTGCCGACTACTACGGATACGTCAAGTGAGAGCTGCTAGGATTCTTGGTGCCACCTTGGCTACCAGCTGTTCTTCCATACACAGGTAAGACAGGTATAGAACTGAATAAGTAAATGGAATACAATTAATAGACGAGTAACAAACCTTTCGAATTTTCAGATGCTGCTAACTGGGGCGTGAGAAAGGAAGGACTGAAAGTTGGATGGGAGAATGAAGGAAAGGGGTAAAAACTGAGCAAAGAGGAAGGAACTTGGCCCAGGGCTAGGAAGGCCAAAAGAGACGTATGGATTTAGGAAAGGAAGCAGGAGCGAGGATGAAATGGCAGAAGTAAAAAGCAGGGTCAGAGGTCTGGGTTGAAAGAACACAATTGGAGTAGAGTTGAAGGTGACAGAAGATGAGTCTAGGTTTACTAGGAGAAATAGAAAAAGTCTCTCGGGGACGCTGGCCTTAAGTCTCACAACCACCAGATAGGTATTTCAGAAAACAAGAGGTTCAGGACACATCTCTGAAAGGTCTGAGTTGCCTTATTCAGGTGTGACTGTAGTGGGGGAATAGGGAAATCTACCAGAGAAGTGGCTAGGGCTCAGAGTTATCCTAGGGGCAGCTGACGACAGGGGCAGAGCCAAGGGAACTGCTGGATCAGGAGGCCCACGAACAAAGCAGGGGCATAGCCGCCTGTCACTTCCCTGCCAGGAAGGAAGCCAGGTATATTACTATAACCAAGGCACACTGGGGTCTTTACTGTATGGAGAACTTGGCTCCTGCCCGCAATCCTACGGCTCGGCGTCACACACAGGAAGTAGGGCCTCTGGGCAACCAGAAATGGGAATGGGACTGAAGGAGATTCAGCCCACAAATATCCGACCACCAGCTTCCACCTCTGCAGTCTGCCACCCTGTGTCTGCTCAACGCATCACAGAAACAAGTTTTCAAGGTGAGTATACAGACGGCAGAGAAAAGTTGAACAATGAGGTCAGCATTCAAAAATGGGGTCAAATCGACAGCTGGGAAGGGGTGTAGAGACAGGTAGAATTTAGATCCTGAGCCTTTAATAACCACTACCTTCTCTCAGTGCTCTCTGTTTTTAGACTCTATATGAGAACACCTAGGGCTTCCCTGGTGGCGCCTGCCAATGCAGGGGACACGGGTTCGAGCCCTGGTCTGCGAAGATCCCACATGCCGTGCAGCAACTAAGCGCATGTGCCACAACGACGGAGCCTGCATTCTAGAGCCCGTGAGCCTCAACTACCGAAGCCCACGTGCCTACAGCCCATGCTCCGCAACAAGAGAAGCCACCGCGATGAGATGCCCGCACACCGCAACCGAGAGTAGCCCCCGCTAGCCGCCAACTAGAGAAAGCCCGTGCACAGCAATGAGAGACCCAGTGCAGCCAAAAAAATAAATACGTAGAATAAATAAGTTCAAACAGTAAATAAATACATAAACATAAATTACAAAAAAAAAGAACACCTAATGCAGGTGGGAAGGTGGGAGGGCCACTGTAGAGGTCATCTATGCTACATGTACAAGAACCCCGAGAGCACACCAATCGGTACCACACTTTTCACTGCTGTAGCCGATCATTCCCCCTGTACTGCCACACTGTAGCACTCCCTTCCCTCATCTACTGCTATAGTCTCTTTGGAAGGTGTTTCCGAACTCTTGTTATCAGAGTGCCAGTTGAACTGTCCTCACTTCCTTCATTTATACCAGGATTGAAGACCTTGTGGTCCGAGATCCTGTCCAGAGAGCAAGCAGGCTAAGGCTCTGTCTTTGTTGATGCATTTCATCAGAAAGGGCTCTACCCCCTCTCCTAGTTCATGGTGTGAAGTGTTCTTGGCCTCTCGGGAAAGTGGGGAGAATGGAAAGGACCCTATATGAGAATGCTAGGCTCTGTAAAACATTTCAGGTTTTTAAAAATAAGACTCATTTTGTATTGGACTGACAACAGTCCTATGAAATACAAAGAAGGCCGAGAATCAGTGACAGGAAAGGATCACCAGTAAGAACTACAGCAGTCACCGCTTACCTCGTAGCATAGGGCACTGTCCGTGATCCTTAAGAAGAGTTAGTAGAAATGCCTTGCCCATCTTGCCCCTGAACCCCTTGAAAGGTACACGACTGCTGTGTTGGTGTTTAGGGGGAGCATCTCACTTACCAGGGACTGACTTCTCCCTTGATTCCTCTGTAGTGATGGAGACTTCCCCGCTGATGAAAAATTCCCTGGGATTGCAACCTCCAAGCCAGACAGCTTTCCTATGGAATGACAGAGAACTTGTCAAGGTGAAACACCAGTCTGCGGGAGAAAGGGAGGAAGAGAATGATGGAAATCGTTTCTGGGAAACTATTTTTACATTATGTGTTGTTTGTTCCCGGTAAATAAACTAAAATCTTCTTAACAGTACAACAAAATCTAAACCACTAAAGCCAACAATACAGGAGTATAACGTTCGACAAAAATTTCTTTGGCTGCGCAGCATGTGGGATCTTAGCTCCCCAACCAGGGATTGAACCCACGCCTGCTGCATTGGAAGCGCAGAGTCTTCACCACGGGACCACCGGGGAAGTCCCAGGACTATCACTTTTAAAGGAGAAGGTACAAACCCCTCGGTTCTATGAACTGGAGATTTTTAGTAAGAAGTCAATATATTTGTTGTTAGGCACATTTTATGTTAGGCTGTCTCCCTGCACAGGATGCAGGCGCCTTGAGAATGGAAGTCATATCCCTCTATAGTACGTCCCTCTTCTTTCTGCTTTGCAGTTTGCTGCTCCACTTGTTCAACCCCACCTAGTAATAACCTATACTTCCCTTGTTCCTGTTTTCCCATCTGGAAAACAGACAAAAGGCAACCAAACAACGCAAAGGTCTCAACAAATAAGGGATATCCAAAACCAGAGATGGCCAGAACTTCTGTACCCCTGATGAAATAGTCCTCATACAAAACCTGATAATCAAATTCCTTAATGCTAGGAATCACAGTGAAAAATAGTATCTGAACTGACTTCTGTCAGATGAGTGAGAACTAAGGTTAATTCAGTGTATCTGAAGCATAGAAAGTGAGGGCAAAAGTGGCACAAGATGGGGCTAGAGAAGCAGAGAGGATTCTAGACCACGCAGAGTCTTAAAGGCCAACAGTGTGTTTTCTATTCTCAAAACAATGCTTGTGAGCGATGTTTATGAGCAACGTTCCAACTTGCTTTGAAGGTTTCTTGTGTGAAGAGTGGATTGGAAGGAAACAAGATATATGGACACCAGTTAGGACCTAATCGCAACAGACAGGCAAGTTCAGTATTAGGAAGTTGAGGAAGAGCTGGCTGACAGATTCCAAAGAAATTCAGGAGATGAACTGAAGCGGGCTTAATGGGGTAGGAGATGGAGGAAAGGAAGGTCTTAGGGAATTCAAGGGTTTACTGCACACATGAGCAAAGTCTCAAAATTAATCATTTGAACGTACAGAGGCGGATCTCCCAAATGACACCGGTTAGGAAGCAACGGTACGCCCTTTAGAATTCCTAGAGACAACACAAATCAACTGTTTCGATGGAAAATTCGGCGGGACTCTTGATTTCCATGGGAATACAGAGAAAAGAGACACTGATCTGGCTTGCAGGTATATTTAGGAAGCTGTTAGCCGGACATCACCTACTAGTATCATGTAAGTAGGCCGTCCGAAGTAGGAAGCTTAGGGGAAAAACCTGGAGGAAAACTTAAAAGCTTAAGCCACACCTCTACACTACACCACCTTTCACAATTTCTTCTCAGATAAGCATCATCCCCATCAGTGAAGAAACTCGTTCGTACCTCATAATAGGAAAAACAGGCCTAAAGATTCAATGTGTGTCTTGGGAGGTCCCATCTATGCGATATCTTCCTGGGACCAGAAAAGGCCCCAGGAAGATCCATCTCTGCACCCCTGAAAGCTTACCACCAAGGAAAATGACTAGGTCCATAGATTTCCTCCCTCAAACCAGCTTACCTCACACATAGATCATTAGCAACTCCGCCCTTACTCACATTATCACAGTCACAAGAGTGGTTAGGGAGAAAAGCACTAACCAGGGGAACTAAAACAGAGGCAATCCAGGCCAAGCTGGGCTGGTGGCAGATATCTTGCTCCTTACGCTCGGGTGCATAATGCGACTCACCACAGTGCCTTTTTCACAGACCCTTTTGAACGTTTCTCCACAGAATCCAACAGCTCAAGTTAGTTCATGACGCTTCAAGGTCAACAATCGTCAAGAGAAAAACATGCAATATGTCTTACAATGTTGGATTCCTTACAAACAGGACAAGGAGATAACCATGTAGACAAAACCAGAGCATTTGAAAACATCTGTATTCTACAAACACACCAGTGAATGCTATAAATAAGGTACTATGACATAAAACAAAATGAAAACTAGATGTGAGACTGTTCTCTTCAGTGTACAGACTTCATGGCAGTTGCTGCACACTATCTAGCTACTTAGATCTTTAACTCTCTGTTCTGTTAATACCAAATGAGGCCCAAGTGTGTCAACCTGTTTCCCACAGAAACCAAAAAGTCTACATGCATCTCTTTTCTCCTGTGCCCTTTCACCTTACCTGCTCCCAATTCTCCACCAACGTCCTCCTCTTTCTCTAATTATTCTCCTCTTCATTTTGCTTGGCCTTGCCCCCAAGCATGCAAGACAGAGAGTCCTAGAGGTCCAAGATTCTAGAGTGGCTGTTTGCAAGGCGGAGGAGATTACAGTAACTGCCACACTGTATATACTTCTGTGCAAAGAAAAAGGGACAGTGTTCAGAATGTCTCTCACATATAACAAGAGCTGGAGATGGCAGGATACCTGTGTGGCCCAAGGAACTAGAGCTAGCAAATTATGGGCCAAACAATTGCAACCAAAGGCTGGAAGAGGAAAGGTCTGCAACCAGCTCTGTCTCCTAGCTCTCTGGTATTTGCTGCCAACGGGCAGAGTCTATTTCGTGAAGCATCAAGCACTGAAAAGAAGACTCCTGCTGCTGGAAGTTGACAGGAAGTAACGTCCAATGCAAGATCAAGGCTTGTCCTCGAAGCAATGCCCATAATGGAAGAAAAAAAAAAAAGAGAAAGCGGAAGAGAAACGTTAAGTCGCAAGTCCAACCTGGCCCCCAGCCTAGCCCAGCCCAAGGAAGGTAGGAGTCAAGGAGAAGAAACTAAAAGAGAAGAGCCTTGGACCACAACATTCTCCACAAGGTACACTCAACAAACTTCACCCTACTCTTGAACCAAGTTACAAAAAGAGCTTCTTAATCCCTACTTTGGCTCCTTAAAAGCTGCTATCAGTTCACTCATTAGACACATATGATTTCAGAACAACTGTAATAGTTCAAACTAGATGGCTCTTTCCTTCCTAAGGATTATTAATTAAAGAAGATCTATATAGCTCTAAGTATATGATACATAAAATAGAATACTCTGTAGAATATAAGTAACTCTTAGTTCAGTGTATTAATGAACGTCTGTAAGAAATGTTGCAATGATTTCCCTAATGGAAGAGCCTGGGGGAGGTAAATCTGTCTTCTAGGATTTCCTCCCCAGAGCTCAGAAACTCAGGTGTTGTTTTAGCTCTCCTACACTCTCTTCACCCAAGCCCGCCTTCCTGTTGGGGATCGGACCTCCCTATTGGCTCTCTCATACCTTTCAACTGCCTGCTTTGTGACATCACTCTCCTACCAAACCTACTACCACTTGGTAGAGCCTTGGGGTTTCCGTGGAGCTGTTTGGACCAGTAACCAGTGACCTCTGTACTGGACACGTGCGCCGTTCAGCTGCAGCCACTCGGACATCCTCTAGTGTTGTCTCCTCATCCCTTGTACCTGCAGTGGATGCTTCCTCTTCTCTGACCATGTCAGGTAAGAAAAGAAACTTTGGAAAGTTTTGCGTTCGATTTCTTTTGCCCCTAAATTGAGTAAGTAGGAGATTCAAAATAGCATGGAATAATGAGGGAAAGTATTGAACTACAAGTCTGGAGACCTAATTTCAGTTTTGACTTTGACGTTTACTATCTGTGTGACTTTGGACAAATCACTGGCTGTCTCACAAAGCCTGTTGCTTTCCTTAACTGTTACGTTAGGATACCACGTTGGGTTGATCACTCTGATCCCCTTCTTTTCCAGTATTGAGCCTTAAAGGGTACCCATGTAGAAAACGAAATCAGACACTTCTCAAGAGTGTTTCAACAGAAACATAGAAAAGCCAGGGGACATAGAAAACTAGCAATATATACCAAGATGTTTCATCTCTAATGGTCTCCCTCCACTAGGATTTCGACTAGTTGAAAAGAGAGAATAGGGAGAGAGGATGGAGAGTACTGGGCTCTACAGGGAGGCACAGAGTCGAGCGTAAGGAAGTTTAGGATGGTTTTCATTAGCACAGGCCAACAGGCACCAAGAGATGGGAGAAAATGTAAGAATGAAGAGGGAAAGCATAGAGGAGCTCTCAAGAAAAACGGAGTTTGCAATGGAATGCTGATGGGAACCAAAGATTTTCAATTAAAGCAGAAACAGCACAGAGGGAAACCTGCTCAGAGCAGGGCAAAACCAAGTTGATGGTAGCAAACCCTTACATTAACAGACTAAGAAGGAAAGTAAGGCCAGAACAGGGGATCACCAGGAAAGGCAGCTTATCAGAAAAGTCATACTCCGTTTTCTTTCTTTTATTGCCTCTCTGAATACAGTTGGCCACTTGACAGTTTTGAATATAAACATTTTAGAAATACGTTTTAGAAATGATGCCTCCTATAAACAAGCAACCACAGTGGTTATCTAGGGGGCTGCTTTTCAGTGTTTTATTCTTTCTAATTTTTAAACTAGGTAGACATTTCACCAATTCAACATTTTAAGTGATATCTTCTAAATTGAATCAGAAGGACTATTTTCCTTGGTGTGCTATGTAGGTTCTAAGGCAAGGCTGCTTTTCATTTTTACAGTTATTTCCTTCCTAACACAGAGAGCACATTGATCAACAGCCATCGTTCGCTTGTAGAGCTTAGCTACCGAAGAAGAAGAAGAAAAAGTCAAGCCCCACATCTCTAATTCCCCCCCCCACTTAGGGAATTCCCTGGCGGTCCAGTGCTTAGGACTCGGTGCTTTCACGGCCAGGGCCACGCGGCGCGGCCAAAGAAACAAAACAAACAAACATCCACGTTTATCGAAAACCATATTGTGGAGTCCTGTGGATTTTCTTACATTTGAAAATCTTTTTTAATTGGATTCTAGGCATGATGGTTTTTTGAGGTTTTGGGATGCCATCTTCTTGGATGCTGAAGATGATTCTAATCTAAGTTCTAGGATAAATCCAAAAACCTTCCTGATACATTTTAAGCTTCCTTTCTGCTTATTATATAAGCTATATTCATTGAAATATATATTTCTCCTAGGCTTAATACCTCTTACTTGCTGGGTAAAAATATGAAGGAGCACAATAATGAAACTCTTTTACACTTATTATTTTGCTGTCTGCTTCGTACCGGTTTTCATTGAAATACTTGTCTATATGTGTTGTGGCTACCTATACATGCACATTTATTGCATTCTGTTGCTTGTTATGCATTTTTTACTGACATACCTTCTCTGTCTGTATGCATTGGCTAGGAATTCATTCACCTCTATCACCTCCATCGTGTCTTCTGGTTAATAGTATTCACTAAAATAGAGTGGGCAAAATTCACTTTCATAATATTGCATGGATAGTACAGAATGCCATTTGTTAGTAAATTCATTAGGCTTCGATACTTGCCACATACCCCAGTTTTCATTAATATCTATGGATTTCTTTTTCGTTAACGTAATATGCTTGTCATGATTTTTCTTTGTCTTTCTAGAACTTATTGTATCTTCCTCCATATAAATCATACGCAACAGATCAGCTTATTCATCTATTAATTATTACTGCTATTATTATTGGTGGTGGTGTTATAACCACTTTATAGGTGAGGAATCTGAAGTAATCAGATAACTTTTCCCTTTCCAAAAGCACTTAAGAAATCCACTTTCGGGTAATCATTTTGAGGTAGGATGAGAAACCAGGCTTGAAGAGGGCAAAAATGACTCTTTCAATTCACCAGTTGGACTGAGCTGTACGTCACCTCTAGGTAATAGCGTGGGAACTGCACAAGCAAAGGGAGACACTGAAGACGACAATGGTAATAGCCGTACTGTTTTCTAATGGACAAAAAAAATGCCTATATTATAAGTTCTATTTCTCCTGCTTTCTGGCAGTATCATGCTCAGAGTGGAGTCCTGGCAAGGAAGTCAGGATACTTAGGTTCTGAAACCTGGTAATGATACTAACATAATGAGAGAACTTGAACAAGTCAACCCGACCTCTCTGAGCCTCAGTTTCCTTACTCACGAAATGAGACTGAGAACATCGAAGTTCTCTAAGGGCCTCCTAGTTCTAAAATGCTTCCAGTCTAGGAAATAGCATAGAAGTCAATACGAGTGCAGGCTGAAGGGAAAGACAGGGCAGGGAGAAGGTTGCTTCCAGCCTAGAGAACAATCTCTGAACCACACCACTTGGCTCTTCTGCCCGTCTGTGCCCAAGATGGGAGCACAGGCAGTTAATAGAGAAGAGTGGAAAACTGCTCAGTCCTTACAGCCATCATTAACTGTCTGATTTTGGGTTTCTCAGGAAGTAGTGATAGTAGAGGTGTCCTGATAGCAAGAACCTTCAGATGATGCCGTTCCTCAAACGTAGTGAGAATTTCTCAACCTCCCTGAGTTTTTCATGACCCTCTTGTTCTTACAGAAAATTTCCAACATCCATCTCTACTTGGAACTCTAAATTCTCTGCAGCATTCTCCTCCTGTGGTGAGCAATGCAACTTCCCTAACACGAAGTGTCTGCAACTTCTCCAGAGTCTCTGCCCCTGCCGTCAGTTCGGCATCGGCTACCGGTACCCCTTTCCAGACACTCATGGGTAGTGCCTACCTTTACCAACATTCTAGCACGACTATGTTATCTGGAGTTACTGACCACAGCCAGATCTCCACTTCAGCTGCTTCCTATCCAGGTGTTCTTGAGTGGGACATCACAGCAAGCACTGAAAAGAATTCTTCTTCACTCGGAGACTTTACTCTGGCACTCACTGACCGCCACACAGCTGCCTCCTCCATGTTTCTGGCAGCCCAGGATGATAAAACTTCAGACGCCAAGAACATGGTCCCTCTACATCCATCGCTTTCTGCCAGCCTTGCTCAGGGAACACCATCTCAGATTCCAAATCAGGGGCAGAGCCGCCTGTCACTTCCCTGCCAGGAAGGAAGCCAGGTATATTACTGTAACCAAGGCACACTGGGGTCTTTACTGTATGGAGAACTTGGCTCCTGCCCGCAATCCTACGGCTCGGCGTCATACACAGGAAGTCGGGCCTCTGGGCAACCAGAAATGGGAATGGGACTGAAGGAGATTCAGCCCACAAATATCCGACCACCAGCTTCCACCTCTGCAGTCTGCCACCCTGTGTCTGCTCAACGCATCACAGAAACAAGTTTTCAAGGTGAGTATAACAAACGCCAGAGAAAGTTGAAGAATGAGGTCGGCATTCAAAAATGGGGTCAAATCGACAGCTGGGAAGGGGTGTAGAGGCAGGTAGAATTTAGATCCTGAGCCTTTAATAACCACTACCTTCGCTCAGTGCCCTCTGTTTTTAGACTCTATATGAGAACACCTAGGGCTTCCCTGGTGGCGCCGTGGTTAAGAATCCGCCTGCCAATGCAATGCGGGGGACACGGGTTCGAGCCCTGGTCTGCGAAGATCCCACATGCCGTGCAGCAACTAAGCGCATGTGCCACAACGACGGAGCCTGCATTCTAGAGCCCGTGAGCCTCAACTACCGAAGCCCACGTGCCTACAGCCCATGCTCCGCAACAAGAGAAGCCACCGCGATGAGAAGCCCGCACACCGCAACCAAGAGTAGCCCCCGCTAGCCGCCAACTAGAGAAAGCCCGTGCACAGCAATGAGAGACCCAGTGCAGCCAAAAAAATAAATACGTAGAATAAATAAGTTCAAACAGTAAATAAATACATAAACATAAATTACAAAAAAAAGAACACCTAATGCAGGTGGGAAGGTGGGAGGGCCACTGTAGAGGTCATCTATGCTACATGTACAACAACCCCGAGAGCACACCAATCGGTACCACACTTTTCACTGCTGTAGCCGATCGTTCCCCCTGTACTGCCACACTGTAGCACTCCCTTCCCTCATCTACTGCTATAGTCTCTTCGGAAGGTGTTTCAGAACTCTTGTTATGAGAGTGCCAGTTGAACTGTCCTCACTTCCTTCATTTATACCAGGATTGAAGACCTTGTGGTCCGAGATCCTGTCCAGAGAGCAAGCAGGCTAAGACTCTGTCTTTGTTGATGTATTTCATCAGCAAGGGCTCTACCCCCTCTCCTAGTTCATGGTGTGACGTGTTCTTGGCCTCTCGGGAAAGTGGGGAGAATGGAAAGGACCCTATATGAGAATGCTAGGCTTTGTAAAACATTTCAGGTTTTTAAAAATAAGACTCATTTTGTATTGGACTTATAACAGTCCTATGAAATACAAAGCGAGCCGAGAATCAGCGACAGGAAAGGCTCACCAGTAAGAATTACAACAGTCACCGCTTACCTCGTAGCATAGGGCACTGTCCATGATCCTTAAGAAGAGTTAGTAGAAATGCCTTGCCCATCTTGCCCCTGAACCCCTTGAAAGGTACACGACTGCTGTGTTGGTGTTTAGGGGGAGCATCTCACTTACCAGGGACTGACTTCTCCCTTGATCCCTTTGTAGGGATGGAGACCTCCCCCCTGGTGATGAAAAATTCCCTGGGATTGCAACCTCCAAGCCAGACGTTTTGTGTGACACAAAGTCAAGAACTCCCCAAGTCCTGCAGTAGCAGAAACAGCCACATACTTGAGAGTAACCCACCATCTGAACTTGGGGACATTTCAGTGACAGCTCCAGTCCAGAGTGCCAGGCGTCTCCTGGCCCTGCCTCCAGCTCCAAGCCAGGGACAAATAGAGAGTAAGCACGTGGATGATATCAAAACCAAGCTTTCAAAGCCTCTGGATGCCTACCAGATCCCAACAGAGAACCAAGATCCTCCACTACTCCCTTTAGGAATCCCTGATATTCACCAGCCGCTGGCCTGCACCGATCCCCTCAGCCAAGAGGAGCAGCCTGGTTCTGAAAATGCTGATCTGGGAGAGAACAGCCGGAGTCGTCAGGACCTAGGGACACTTGAAAATGGGATTGAACCTAGCAGTGGTCTTGCAGACATTACTACACTGGCGGAGGATATTCACCTTCCCCAGCTCTTTAATCCTTTGAAAGATCTTGATCAATCCCAAGGTCCCAACGTGATCAAAGCTAAAGACACCAGAGCCATTAAGGTGAATCAGGTGCAGGAAAAGCCAAGTGTCATAAAGGTTCCCTCTGATCAACCCAGGAAGAACAAACAGAAAGCCTCTGAGCCTATCAGTGGCGCTCCCAAGGCCAAAATCCAGCCAAAGAATCCAGAGTGCCTGTTAGGGGGAGAAGTGGTTATATGCCACGCTGCAGTCAGTGACAGGGCTCCTGTGAACACGGCCAAGCACTCTCAAGGCAAACCTCAGAAAGCTGCATCCAGAAAGATCAGCAAAACTAAGAGCCACGGGCAGGAAAAGACCAAAAGGACCAGAGGGAGAAACAAGGCTGAGGAGAACAAGCAGTCAGGGAACAAAGTCAAGGCAGAAGAGAAGCCAGCAATCCCCCACACGAAGCGAAAGGAACACCAAACTGAGCTTCTCCAACAGAGCTTTCAAAAGCCTCGAACCTCCCTTGGCGTGCGCATGCTGGAGTCTGTGAAGGTTCTTCATGCGCTGGGGAAGAAGAATGAGACGAAAACTGGGCTCTCTTCCTGTCGGCTCTTGGGAAAGTCAAGCAACCCCAAAGACCCCCAGCCACCCCCAGCTATCCAGCCATGGCGGCATACCCCACGTGAGGGGAAGGGTCCTGAGAAAACGCAAGTCCAAGCCCAGAAACCAGACAGCAGTGCTGAAACAGAGTGTCCGTCTCCAGCCCAGTATGAGCGGCCTCCTCCTGGGAAGGTCAAGTTGATACCTCTGCCTTTTTCTGCCTGGGACAAGCCTCAAGCTCGACCCGCTCCTCGGAGGCCACAGTCTCTGGCCTCACATCGGCCTGCTGGGGCTTACCGTGCCCAGCCTGGTTCTACTGACTCAGCTCAACCTGCTGCAGCCAATTCATCCCAGCCAGCTCCTGCCTCTTTGCCAGGCCCCGCCAAACCAGCTCAGCCAACTGTGACCAACCCAACCCAACCGGCTTGGACCAACCATACCCAGCCTCGTGTCCCTCAGTCTGCTGCTCCTAGGCCTGCACCCTCCAAAACTTCATCTGGCGCTCCTCTCCAGCGGGAGCCTGTTCCCCCTGCTGTGAATAAGCGCCAGTCCCCACCCAAGCTCCAAACCCACTTTCTACTCCAAGACTTCAGCAAGCAACGAGTTCCATGGAGGGAACCCAACGTGCCTGAGCCAGTCATGTCAAAGCCCATCGAACAAGAGCAGAGGCCAGAGCGAGAGGCCATGAAGAGGCGGGCTCAACAACAACGGGAGAATGCTGCCAGATACACCTCTTCGGGCAAGCTGCAATTTTTCACCGAGAGGGAAAACGAAATGGAAATTGCCGACTACTACGGATACGTCAAGTGAGAGCTGCTAGGATTCTTGGTGCCACCTTGGCTACCAGCTGTTCTTCCATACACAGGTAAGACAGGTATAGAACTGAATAAGTAAATGGAATACAATTAATAGACGAGTAACAAACCTTTCGAATTTTCAGATGCTGCTAACTGGGGCGTGAGAAAGGAAGGACTGAAAGTTGGATGGGAGAATGAAGGAAAGGGGTAAAAACTGAGCAAAGAGGAAGGAACTTGGCCCAGGGCTAGGAAGGCCAAAAGAGACGTATGGATTTAGGAAAGGAAGCAGGAGCGAGGATGAAATGGCAGAAGTAAAAAGCAGGGTCAGAGGTCTGGGTTGAAAGAACACAATTGGAGTAGAGTTGAAGGTGACAGAAGATGAGTCTAGGTTTACTAGGAGAAATAGAAAAAGTCTCTCGGGGACGCTGGCCTTAAGTCTCACAACCACCAGATAGGTATTTCAGAAAACAAGAGGTTCAGGACACATCTCTGAAAGGTCTGAGTTGCCTTATTCAGGTGTAACTGTAGTGGGGGAATAGGGAAATCTACCAGAGAAGTGGCTAGGGCTCAGAGTTATCCTAGGGGCAGCTGACGACAGGGGCAGAGCCAAGGGAACTGCTGGATCAGGAGGCCCACGAACAAAGCAGGGGCATAGCCGCCTGTCACTTCCCTGCCAGGAAGGAAGCCAGGTATATTACTATAACCAAGGCACACTGGGGTCTTTACTGTATGGAGAACTTGGCTCCTGCCCGCAATCCTACGGCTCGGCGTCACACACAGGAAGTAGGGCCTCTGGGCAACCAGAAATGGGAATGGGACTGAAGGAGATTCAGCCCACAAATATCCGACCACCAGCTTCCACCTCTGCAATCTGCCACCCTGTGTCTGCTCAACGCATCACAGAAACAAGTTTTCAAGGTGAGTATACAGACGGCAGAGAAAAGTTGAACAATGAGGTCAGCATTCAAAAATGGGGTCAAATCGACAGCTGGGAAGGGGTGTAGAGACAGGTAGAATTTAGATCCTGAGCCTTTAATAACCACTACCTTCTCTCAGTGCTCTCTGTTTTTAGACTCTATATGAGAACACCTAGGGCTTCCCTGGTGGCGCCTGCCAATGCAGGGGACACGGGTTCGAGCCCTGGTCTGCGAAGATCCCACATGCCGTGCAGCAACTAAGCGCATGTGCCACAACGACGGAGCCTGCATTCTTGAGCCCGTGAGCCTCAACTACCGAAGCCCACGTGCCTACAGCCCATGCTCCGCAACAAGAGAAGCCACCGCGATGAGATGCCCGCACACCGCAACCGAGAGTAGCCCCCGCTAGCCGCCAACTAGAGAAAGCCCGTGCACAGCAATGAGAGACCCAGTGCAGCCAAAAAAATAAATACGTAGAATAAATAAGTTCAAACAGTAAATAAATACATAAACATAAATTACAAAAAAAAACAACACCTAATGCAGGTGGGAAGGTGGGAGGGCCACTGTAGAGGTCATCTATGCTACATGTACAAGAACCCCGAGAGCACACCAATCGGTACCACACTTTTCACTGCTGTAGCCGATCATTCCCCCTGTACTGCCACACTGTAGCACTCCCTTCCCTCATCTACTGCTATAGTCTCTTTGGAAGGTGTTTCCGAACTCTTGTTATCAGAGTGCCAGTTGAACTGTCCTCACTTCCTTCATTTATACCAGGATTGAAGACCTTGTGGTCCGAGATCCTGTCCAGAGAGCAAGCAGGCTAAGGCTCTGTCTTTGTTGATGTATTTCATCAGAAAGGGCTCTACCCCCTCTCCTAGTTCATGGTGTGAAGTGTTCTTGGCCTCTCGGGAAAGTGGGGAGAATGGAAAGGACCCTATATGAGAATGCTAGGCTCTGTAAAACATTTCAGGTTTTTAAAAATAAGACTCATTTTGTATTGGACTGACAACAGTCCTATGAAATACAAAGAAGGCCGAGAATCAGTGACAGGAAAGGATCACCAGTAAGAACTACAGCAGTCACCGCTTACCTCGTAGCATAGGGCACTGTCCGTGATCCTTAAGAAGAGTTAGTAGAAATGCCTTGCCCATCTTGCCCCTGAACCCCTTGAAAGGTACACGACTGCTGTGTTGGTGTTTAGGGGGAGCATCTCACTTACCAGGGACTGACTTCTCCCTTGATTCCTCTGTAGTGATGGAGACTTCCCCGCTGATGAAAAATTCCCTGGGATTGCAACCTCCAAGCCAGACAGCTTTCCTATGGAATGACAGAGAACTTGTCAAGGTGAAACACCAGTCTGCGGGAGAAAGGGAGGAAGAGAATGATGGAAATCGTTTCTGGGAAACTATTTTTACATTATGTGTTGTTTGTTCCCGGTAAATAAACTGAAATCTTCTTAACAGTACAACAAAATCTAAACCACTAAAGCCAACAATACAGGAGTATAACGTTCGACAAAAATTTCTTTGGCTGCGCAGCATGTGGGATCTTAGCTCCCCAACCAGGGATTGAACCCACGCCTGCTGCGTTGGAAGCGCAGAGTCTTCACCACGGGACCACCGGGGAAGTCCCAGGACTATCACTTTTAAAGGAGAAGGTACAAACCCCTCGGTTCTATGAACTGGAGATTTTTAGTAAGAAGTCAATATATTTGTTGTTAGGCACATTTTATGTTAGGCTGTCTCCCTGCACAGGATGCAGGCGCCTTGAGAATGGAAGTCATATCCCTCTATAGTACGTCCCTCTTCTTTCTGCTTTGCAGTTTGCTGCTCCACTTGTTCAACCCCACCTAGTAATAACCTATACTTCCCTTGTTCCTGTTTTCCCATCTGGAAAACAGACAAAAGGCAACCAAACAATGCAAAGGTCTCAACAAATAAGGGATATCCAAAACCAGAGATGGCCAGAACTTCTGTACCCCTGATGAAATAGTCCTCATACAAAACCTGATAATCAAATTCCTTAATGCTAGGAATCACAGTGAAAAATAGTATCTGAACTGACTTCTGTCAGATGAGTGAGAACTAAGGTTAATTCAGTGTATCTGAAGCATAGAAAGTGAGGGCAAAAGTGGCACAAGATGGGGCTAGAGAAGCAGAGAGGATTCTAGACCACGCAGAGTCTTAAAGGCCAACAGTGTGTTTTCTATTCTCAAAACAATGTTTGTGAGCGATGTTTATGAGCAACGTTCCAACTTGCTTTGAAGGTTTCTTGTGTGAAGAGTGGATTGGAAGGAAACAAGATATATGGACACTAGTTAGGACCTAATCGCAACAGACAGGCAAGTTCAGTATTAGGAAGTTGAGGAAGAGCTGGCTGACAGATTCCAAAGAAATTCAGGAGATGAACTGAAGCGGGCTTAATGGGGTAGGAGATGGAGGAAAGGAAGGTCTTAGGGAATTCAAGGGTTTACTGCACACATGAGCAAAGTCTCAAAATTAATCATTTGAACGTACAGAGGCGGATCTCCCAAATGACACCGGTTAGGAAGCAACGGTACGCCCTTTAGAATTCCTAGAGACAACACAAATCAACTGTTTCGATGGAAAATTCGGCGGGACTCTTGATTTCCATGGGAATACAGAGAAAAGAGACACTGATCTGGCTTGCAGGTATATTTAGGAAGCTGTTAGCCGGACATCACCTACTAGTATCATGTAAGTAGGCCGTCCGAAGTAGGAAGCTTAGGGGAAAAACCTGGAGGAAAACTTAAAAGCTTAAGCCACACCTCTACACTACACCACCTTTCACAATTTCTTCTCAGATAAGCATCATCCCCATCAGTGAAGAAACTCGTACCTCATAATAGGAAAAACAGGCCTAAAGATTCAATGTGTGTCTTGGGAGGTCCCATCTATGCGATATCTTCCTGGGACCAGAAAAGGCCCCAGGAAGATCCATCTCTGCACCCCTGAAAGCTTACCACCAAGGAAAATGACTAGGTCCATAGATTTCCTCCCTCAAACCAGCTTACCTCACACATAGATCATTAGCAACTCCGCCCTTACTCACATTATCACAGTCACAAGAGTGGTTAGGGAGAAAAGCACTAACCAGGGGAACTAAAACAGAGGCAATCCAGGCCAAGCTGGGCTGGTGGCAGATATCTTGCTCCTTACGCTCGGGTGCATAATGCGACTCACCACAGTGCCTTTTTCACAGACCCTTTTGAACGTTTCTCCACAGAATCCAACAGCTCAAGTTAGTTCATGACGCTTCAAGGTCAACAATCGTCAAGAGAAAAACATGCAATATGTCTTACAATGTTGGATTCCTTACAAACAGGACAAGGAGATAACCATGTAGACAAAACCAGAGCATTTGAAAACATCTGTATTCTACAAACACACCAGTGAATGCTATAAATAAGGTACTATGACATAAAACAAAATGAAAACTAGATGTGAGACTCTTCTCTTCAGTGTACAGACTTCATGGCAGTTGCTGCACACTATCTAGCTACTTAGATCTTTAACTCTCTGTTCTGTTAATACCAAATGAGGCCCAAGTGTGTCAACCTGTTTCCCACAGAAACCAAAAAGTCTACATGCATCTCTTTTCTCCTGTGCCCTTTCACCTTACCTGCTCCCAATTCTCCACCAACGTCCTCCTCTTTCTCTAATTATTCTCCTCTTCATTTTGCTTGGCCTTGCCCCCAAGCATGCAAGACAGAGAGTCCTAGAGGTCCAAGATTCTAGAGTGGCTGTTTGCAAGGCGGAGGAGATTACAGTAACTGCCACACTGTATATACTTCTGTGCAAAGAAAAAGGGACAGTGTTCAGAATGTCTCTCACATATAACAAGAGCTGGAGATGGCAGGATACCTGTGTGGCCCAAGGAACTAGAGCTAGCAAATTATGGGCCAAACAATTGCAACCAAAGGCTGGAAGAGGAAAGGTCTGCAACCAGCTCTGTCTCCTAGCTCTCTGGTATTTGCTGCCAACGGGCAGAGTCTATTTCGTGAAGCATCAAGCACTGAAAAGAAGACTCCTGCTGCTGGAAGGTGACAGGAAGTAACGTCCAATGCAAGATCAAGGCTTGTCCTCGAAGCAATGCCCATAATGGAAGAAAAAAAAAAAAGAGAAAGCGGAAGAGAAATGTTAAGTCGCAAGTCCAACCTGGCCCCCAGCCTAGCCCAGCCCAAGGAAGGTAGGAGTCAAGGAGAAGAAACTAAAAGAGAAGAGCCTTGGACCACAACATTCTCCACAAGGTACACTCAAGAAACTTCACCTTACTTTTGAACCAAGTTACAAAGAGAGCTTCTTAATCCCTACTTTGGCTCCTTAAAAGCTGCTATCAGTTCACTCATTAGACACATCTGATTTCAGAACAACTGTAATAGTTCAAACTAGATGGCTCTTTCCTTCCTAAGGATTATTAATTAAAGAAGATCTATATAGCTCTAAGTATATGATACATAAAATAGAATACTCTGTAGAATATAAGTAACTCTTAGTTCAGTGTATTAATGAACGTCTGTAAGAAATGTTGCAATGATTTCCCTAATGGAAGAGCCTGGGGGAGGTAAATCTGTCTTCTAGGATTTCCTCCCCAGAGCTCAGAAACTCAGGTGTTGTTTTAGCTCTCCTACACTCTCTTCACCCAAGCCCGCCTTCCTGTTGGGGATCGGACCTCCCTATTGGCTCTCTCATACCTTTCAACTGCCTGCTTTGTGACATCACTCTCCTACCAAACCTACTACCACTTGGTAGAGCCTTGGGGTTTCCGTGGAGCTGTTTGGACCAGTAACCAGTGACCTCTGTACTGGACACGTGCGCCGTTCAGCTGCAGCCACTCGGACATCCTCTAGTGTTGTCTCCTCATCCCTTGTACCTGCAGTGGATGCTTCCTCTTCTCTGACCATGTCAGGTAAGAAAAGAAACTTTGGAAAGTTTTGCGTTCGATTTCTTTTGCCCCTAAATTGAGTAAGTAGGAGATTCAAAATAGCATGGAATAATGAGGGAAAGTATTGAACTACAAGTCTGGAGACCTAATTTCAGTTTTGACTTTGACGTTTACTATCTGTGTGACTTTGGACAAATCACTGGCTGTCTCACAAAGCCTGTTGCTTTCCTTAACTGTTACGTTAGGATACCACGTTGGGTTGATCACTCTGATCCCCTTCTTTTCCAGTATTGAGCCTTAAAGGGTACCCATGTAGAAAACGAAATCAGACACTTCTCAAGAGTGTTTCAACAGAAACATAGAAAAGCCAGGGGACATAGAAAACTAGCAATATATACCAAGATGTTTCATCTCTAATGGTCTCCCTCCACTAGGATTTCGACTAGTTGAAAAGAGAGAATAGGGAGAGAGGATGGAGAGTACTGGGCTCTACAGGGAGGCACAGAGTCGAGCGTAAGGAAGTTTAGGATGGTTTTCATTAGCACAGGCCAACAGGCACCAAGAGATGGGAGAAAATGTAAGAATGAAGAGGGAAAGCATAGAGGAGCTCTCAAGAAAAACGGAGTTTGCAATGGAATGCTGATGGGAACCAAAGATTTTCAATTAAAGCAGAAACAGCACAGAGGGAAACCTGCTCAGAGCAGGGCAAAACCAAGTTGATGGTAGCAAACCCTTACATTAACAGACTAAGAAGGAAAGTAAGGCCAGAACAGGGGATCACCAGGAAAGGCAGCTTATCAGAAAAGTCATACTCCGTTTTCTTTCTTTTATTGCCTCTCTGAATACAGTTGGCCACTTGACAGTTTTGAATATAAACATTTTAGAAATACGTTTTAGAAATGATGCCTCCTATAAACAAGCAACCACAGTGGTTATCTAGGGGGCTGCTTTTCAGTGTTTTATTCTTTCTAATTTTTAAACTAGGTAGACATTTCACCAATTCAACATTTTAAGTGATATCTTCTAAATTGAATCAGAAGGACTATTTTCCTTGGTGTGATATGTAGGTTCTAAGGCAAGGCTGCTTTTCATTTTTACAGTTATTTCCTTCCTAACACAGAGAGCACATTGATCAACAGCCATCGTTCGCTTGTAGAGCTTAGCTACCGAAGAAGAAGAAGAAAAAGTCAAGCCCCACATCTCTAATTCCCCCCCCCACTTAGGGAATTCCCTGGCGGTCCAGTGCTTAGGACTCGGTGCTTTCACGGCCAGGGCCACGCGGCGCGGCCAAAGAAACAAAACAAACAAACATCCACGTTTATCGAAAACCATATTGTGGAGTCCTGTGGATTTTCTTACATTTGAAAATCTTTTTTAATTGGATTCTAGGCATGATGGTTTTTTGAGGTTTTGGGATGCCATCTTCTTGGATGCTGAAGATGATTCTAATCTAAGTTCTAGGATAAATCCAAAAACCTTCCTGATACATTTTAAGCTTCCTTTCTGCTTATTATATAAGCTATATTCATTGAAATATATATTTCTCCTAGGCTTAATACCTCTTACTTGCTGGGTAAAAATATGAAGGAGCACAATAATGAAACTCTTTTACACTTATTATTTTGCTGTCTGCTTCGTACCGGTTTTCATTGAAATACTTGTCTATATGTGTTGTGGCTACCTATACATGCACATTTATTGCATTCTGTTGCTTGTTATGCATTTTTTACTGACATACCTTCTCTGTCTGTATGCATTGGCTAGGAATTCATTCACCTCTATCACCTCCATCGTGTCTTCTGGTTAATAGTATTCACTAAAATAGAGTGGGCAAAATTCACTTTCATAATATTGCATGGATAGTACAGAATGCCATTTGTTAGTAAATTCATTAGGCTTCGATACTTGCCACATACCTCAGTTTTCATTAATATCTATGGATTTCTTTTTCGTTAACGTAATATGCTTGTCATGATTTTTCTTTGTCTTTCTAGAACTTATTGTATCTTCCTCCATATAAATCATACGCAATAGATCAGCTTATTCATCTATTAATTATTACTGCTATTATTATTGGTGGTGGTGTTATAACCACTTTATAGGTGAGGAATCTGAAGTAATCAGATAACTTTTCCCTTTCCAAAAGCACTTAAGAAATCCACTTTCGGGTAATCATTTTGAGGTAGGATGAGAAACCAGGCTTGAAGAGGGCAAAAATGACTCTTTCAATTCACCAGTTGGACTGAGCTGTACGTCACCTCTAGGTAATAGCGTGGGAACTGCACAAGCAAAGGGAGACACTGAAGACGACCATGGTAATAGCCGTACTGTTTTCTAATGGACAAAAAAAATGCCTATATTATAAGTTCTATTTCTCCTGCTTTCTGGCAGTATCATGCTCAGAGTGGAGTCCTGGCAAGGAAGTCAGGATACTTAGGTTCTGAAACCTGGTAATGATACTAACATAATGAGAGAACTTGAACAAGTCAACCCGACCTCTCTGAGCCTCAGTTTCCTTACTCACGAAATGAGACTGAGAACATCGAAGTTCTCTAAGGGCCTCCTAGTTCTAAAATGCTTCCAGTCTAGGAAATAGCATAGAAGTCAATACGAGTGCAGGCTGAAGGGAAAGACAGGGCAGGGAGAAGGTTGCTTCCAGCCTAGAGAACAATCTCTGAACCACACCACTTGGCTCTTCTGCCCGTCTGTGCCCAAGATGGGAGCACAGGCAGTTAATAGAGAAGAGTGGAAAACTGCTCAGTCCTTACAGCCATCATTAACTGTCTGATTTTGGGTTTCTCAGGAAGTAGTGATAGTAGAGGTGTCCTGATAGCAAGAACCTTCAGATGATGCCGTTCCTCAAACGTAGTGAGAATTTCTCAACCTCCCTGAGTTTTTCATGACCCTCTTGTTCTTACAGAAAATTTCCAACATCCATCTCTACTTGGAACTCTAAATTCTCTGCAGCATTCTCCTCCTGTGGTGAGCAATGCAACTTCCCTAACACGAAGTGTCTGCAACTTCTCCAGAGTCTCTGCCCCTGCCGTCAGTTCGGCATCGGCTACCGGTACCCCTTTCCAGACACTCATGGGTAGTGCCTACCTTTACCAACATTCTAGCACGACTATGTTATCTGGAGTTACTGACCACAGCCAGATCTCCACTTCAGCTGCTTCCTATCCAGGTGTTCTTGAGTGGGACATCACAGCAAGCACTGAAAAGAATTCTTCTTCACTCGGAGACTTTACTCTGGCACTCACTGACCGCCACACAGCTGCCTCCTCCATGTTTCTGGCAGCCCAGTATGATAAAACTTCAGACGCCAAGAACATGGTCCCTCTACATCCATCGCTTTCTGCCAGCCTTGCTCAGGGAACACCATCTCAGATTCCAAATCAGGGGCAGAGCCGCCTGCCACTTCCCTGCCAGGAAGGAAGCCAGGTATATTACTATCACCAAGGCACACTGGAGTCTTTACTGTATGGAGAACTTGGCTCCTGCCCGCAATCCTACGGCTCGGCGTCATACACAGGAAGTCGGGCCTCTGGGCAACCAGAAATGGGAATGGGACTGAAGGAGATTCAGCCCACAAATATCCGACCACCAGCTTCCACCTCTGCAGTCTGCCACCCTGTGTCTGCTCAACGCATCACAGAAACAAGTTTTCAAGGTGAGTATAACAAACGCCAGAGAAAGTTGAAGAATGAGGTCGGCACTCAAAAATGGGGTCAAATCGACAGCTGGGAAGGGGTGTAGAGGCAGGTAGAATTTAGATCCTGAGCCTTTAATAACCACTACCTTCGCTCAGTGCCCTCTGTTTTTAGACTCTCTATGAGAACACCTAGGGCTTCCCTGGTGGCGCCGTGGTTAAGAATCCGCCTGCCAATGCAATGCGGGGGACACGGGTTCGAGCCCTGGTCTGCGAAGATCCCACATGCCGTGCAGCAACTAAGCGCATGTGCCACAACGACGGAGCCTGCATTCTAGAGCCCGTGAGCCTCAACTACCGAAGCCCACGTGCCTACAGCCCATGCTCCGCAACAAGAGAAGCCACCGCGATGAGAAGCCCGCACACCGCAACCAAGAGTAGCCCCCGCTAGCCGCCAACTAGAGAAAGCCCGTGCACAGCAATGAGAGACCCAGTGCAGCCAAAAAAATAAATACGTAGAATAAATAAGTTCAAACAGTAAATAAATACATAAACATAAATTACAAAAAAAAGAACACCTAATGCAGGTGGGAAGGTGGGAGGGCCACTGTAGAGGTCATCTATGCTACATGTACAAGAACCCCGAGAGCACACCAATCGGTACCACACTTTTCACTGCTGTAGCCGATCGTTCCCCCTGTACTGCCACACTGTAGCACTCCCTTCCCTCATCTACTGCTATAGTCTCTTCGGAAGGTGTTTCAGAACTCTTGTTATGTGAGTGCCAGTTGAACTGTCCTCACTTCCTTCATTTATACCAGGATTGAAGACCTTGTGGTCCGAGATCCTGTCCAGAGAGCAAGCAGGCTAAGACTCTGTCTTTGTTGATGTGTTTCATCAGCAAGGGCTCTACCCCCTCTCCTAGTTCATGGTGTGACGTGTTCTTGGCCTCTCGGGAAAGTGGGGAGAATGGAAAGGACCCTATATGAGAATGCTAGGCTTTGTAAAACATTTCAGGTTTTTAAAAATAAGACTCATTTTGTATTGGACTTATAACAGTCCTATGAAATACAAAGCGAGCCGAGAATCAGTGACAGGAAAGGCTCACCAGTAAGAATTACAACAGTCACCGCTTACCTCGTAGCATAGGGCACTGTCCGTGATCCTTAAGAAGAGTTAGTAGAAATGCCTTGCCCATCTTGCCCCTGAACCCCTTGAAAGGTACATGACTGCTGTGTTGGTGTTTAGGGGGAGCATCTCACTTACCAGGGACTGACTTCTCCCTTGATCCCTTTGTAGGGATGGAGACCTCCCCCCTGGTGATGAAAAATTCCCTGGGATTGCAACCTCCAAGCCAGACGTTTTGTGTGACACAAAGTCAAGAACTCCCCAAGTCCTGCAGTAGCAGAAACAGCCACATACTTGAGAGTAACCCACCATCTGAACTTGGGGACATTTCAGTGACAGCTCCAGTCCAGAGTGCCAGGCGTCTCCTGGCCCTGCCTCCAGCTCCAAGCCAGGGACAAATAGAGAGTAAGCACGTGGATGATATCAAAACCAAGCTTTCAAAGCCTCTGGATGCCTACCAGATCCCAACAGAGAACCAAGATCCTCCACTACTCCCTTTAGGAATCCCTGATATTCACCAGCCGCTGGCCTGCACCGATCCCCTCAGCCAAGAGGAGCAGCCTGGTTCTGAAAATGCTGATCTGGGAGAGAACAGCCGGAGTCGTCAGGACCTAGGGACACTTGAAAATGGGATTGAACCTAGCAGTGGTCTTGCAGACATTACTACACTGGCGGAGGATATTCACCTTCCCCAGCTCTTTAATCCTTTGAAAGATCTTGATCAATCCCAAGGTCCCAACGTGATCAAAGCTAAAGACACCAGAGCCATTAAGGTGAATCAGGTGCAGGAAAAGCCAAGTGTCATAAAGGTTCCCTCTGATCAACCCAGGAAGAACAAACAGAAAGCCTCTGAGCCTATCAGTGGCGCTCCCAAGGCCAAAATCCAGCCAAAGAATCCAGAGTGCCTGTTAGGGGGAGAAGTGGTTATATGCCACGCTGCAGTCAGTGACAGGGCTCCTGTGAACACGGCCAAGCACTCTCAAGGCAAACCTCAGAAAGCTGCATCCAGAAAGATCAGCAAAACTAAGAGCCACGGGCAGGAAAAGACCAAAAGGACCAGAGGGAGAAACAAGGCTGAGGAGAACAAGCAGTCAGGGAACAAAGTCAAGGCAGAAGAGAAGCCAGCAATCCCCCACACGAAGCGAAAGGAACACCAAACTGAGCTTCTCCAACAGAGCTTTCAAAAGCCTCGAACCTCCCTTGGCGTGCGCATGCTGGAGTCTGTGAAGGTTCTTCATGCGCTGGGGAAGAAGAATGAGACGAAAACTGGGCGCTCTTCCTGTCGGCTCTTGGGAAAGTCAAGCAACCCCAAAGACCCCCAGCCACCCCCAGCTATCCAGCCATGGCGGCATACCCCACGTGAGGGGAAGGGTCCTGAGAAAACGCAAGTCCAAGCCCAGAAACCAGACAGCAGTGCTGAAACAGAGTGTCCGTCTCCAGCCCAGTATGAGCGGCCTCCTCCTGGGAAGGTCAAGTTGATACCTCTGCCTTTTTCTGCCTGGGACAAGCCTCAAGCTCGACCCGCTCCTCGGAGGCCACAGTCTCTGGCCTCACATCGGCCTGCTGGGGCTTACCGTGCCCAGCCTGGTTCTACTGACTCAGCTCAACCTGCTGCAGCCAATTCATCCCAGCCAGCTCCTGCCTCTTTGCCAGGCCCCGCCAAACCAGCTCAGCCAACTGTGACCAACCCAACCCAACCGGCTTGGCCCAACCATACCCAGCCTCGTGTCCCTCAGTCTGCTGCTCCTAGGCCTGCACCCTCCAAAACTTCATCTGGCGCTCCTCTCCAGCGGGAGCCTGTTCCCCCTGCTGTGAATAAGCGCCAGTCCCCACCCAAGCTCCAAACCCACTTTCTACTCCAAGACTTCAGCAAGCAACGAGTTCCATGGAGGGAACCCAACGTGCCTGAGCCAGTCATGTCAAAGCCCATCGAACAAGAGCAGAGGCCAGAGCGAGAGGCCATGAAGAGGCGGGCTCAACAACAACGGGAGAATGCTGCCAGATACACCTCTTCGGGCAAGCTGCAATTTTTCACCGAGAGGGAAAACGAAATGGAAATTGCCGACTACTACGGATACGTCAAGTGAGAGCTGCTAGGATTCTTGGTGCCACCTTGGCTACCAGCTGTTCTTCCATACACAGGTAAGACAGGTATAGAACTGAATAAGTAAATGGAATACAATTAATAGACGAGTAACAAACCTTTCGAATTTTCAGATGCTGCTAACTGGGGCGTGAGAAAGGAAGGACTGAAAGTTGGATGGGAGAATGAAGGAAAGGGGTAAAAACTGAGCAAAGAGGAAGGAACTTGGCCCAGGGCTAGGAAGGCCAAAAGAGACGTATGGATTTAGGAAAGGAAGCAGGAGCGAGGATGAAATGGCAGAAGTAAAAAGCAGGGTCAGAGGTCTGGGTTGAAAGAACACAATTGGAGTAGAGTTGAAGGTGACAGAAGATGAGTCTAGGTTTACTAGGAGAAATAGAAAAAGTCTCTCGGGGACGCTGGCCTTAAGTCTCACAACCACCAGATAGGTATTTCAGAAAACAAGAGGTTCAGGACACATCTCTGAAAGGTCTGAGTTGCCTTATTCAGGTGTGACTGTAGTGGGGGAATAGGGAAATCTACCAGAGAAGTGGCTAGGGCTCAGAGTTATCCTAGGGGCAGCTGACGACAGGGGCAGAGCCAAGGGAACTGCTGGATCAGGAGGCCCACGAACAAAGCAGGGGCATAGCCGCCTGTCACTTCCCTGCCAGGAAGGAAGCCAGGTATATTACTGTAACCAAGGCACACTGGGGTCTTTACTGTATGGAGAACTTGGCTCCTGCCCGCAATCCTACGGCTCGGCGTCACACACAGGAAGTAGGGCCTCTGGGCAACCAGAAATGGGAATGGGACTGAAGGAGATTCAGCCCACAAATATCCGACCACCAGCTTCCACCTCTGCAGTCTGCCACCCTGTGTCTGCTCAACGCATCACAGAAACAAGTTTTCAAGGTGAGTATACAGACGGCAGAGAAAAGTTGAACAATGAGGTCAGCATTCAAAAATGGGGTCAAATCGACAGCTGGGAAGGGGTGTAGAGACAGGTAGAATTTAGATCCTGAGCCTTTAATAACCACTACCTTCTCTCAGTGCTCTCTGTTTTTAGACTCTATATGAGAACACCTAGGGCTTCCCTGGTGGCGCCTGCCAATGCAGGGGACACGGGTTCGAGCCCTGGTCTGCGAAGATCCCACATGCCGTGCAGCAACTAAGCGCATGTGCCACGACGACGGAGCCTGCATTCTAGAGCCCGTGAGCCTCAACTACCGAAGCCCACGTGCCTACAGCCCATGCTCCGCAACAAGAGAAGCCACCGCGATGAGATGCCCGCACACCGCAACCGAGAGTAGCCCCCGCTAGCCGCCAACTAGAGAAAGCCCGTGCACAGCAATGAGAGACCCAGTGCAGCCAAAAACATAAATACGTAGAATAAATAAGTTCAAACAGTAAATAAATACATAAACATAAATTACAAAAAAAAAGAACACCTAATGCAGGTGGGAAGGTGGGAGGGCCACCGTAGAGGTCATCTATGCTACATGTACAAGAACCCCGAGAGCACACCAATCGGTACCACACTTTTCACTGCTGTAGCCGATCGTTCCCCCTGTACTGCCACACTGTAGCACTCCCTTCCCTCATCTACTGCTATAGTCTCTTCGGAAGGTGTTTCCGAACTCTTGTTATGAGAGTGCCAGTTGAACTGTCCTCACTTCCTTCATTTATACCAGGATTGAAGACCTTGTGGTCCGAGATCCTGTCCAGAGAGCAAGCAGGCTAAGGCTCTGTCTTTGTTGATGTATTTCATCAGAAAGGGCTCTACCCCCTCTCCTAGTTCATGGTGTGAAGTGTTCTTGGCCTCTCGGGAAAGTGGGGAGAATGGAAAGGACCCTATATGAGAATGCTAGGCTCTGTAAAACATTTCAGGTTTTTAAAAATAAGACTCATTTTGTATTGGACTGACAACAGTCCTATGAAATACAAAGAAAGCCGAGAATCAGTGACAGGAAAGGATCACCAGTAAGAACTACAGCAGTCACCGCTTACCTCGTAGCATAGGGCACTGTCCGTGATCCTTAAGAAGAGTTAGTAGAAATGCCTTGCCCATCTTGCCCCTGAACCCCTTGAAAGGTACACGACTGCTGTGTTGGTGTTTAGGGGGAGCATCTCACTTACCAGGGACTGACTTCTCCCTTGATTCCTCTGTAGTGATGGAGACTTCCCCGCTGATGAAAAATTCCCTGGGATTGCAACCTCCAAGCCAGACAGCTTTCCTATGGAATGACAGAGAACTTGTCAAGGTGAAACACCAGTCTGCGGGAGAAAGGGAGGAAGAGAATGATGGAAATCGTTTCTGGGAAACTATTTTTACATTATGTGTTGTTTGTTCCCGGTAAATAAACTGAAATCTTCTTAACAGTACAACAAAATCTAAACCACTAAAGCCAACAATACAGGAGTATAACGTTCGACAAAAATTTCTTTGGCTGCGCAGCATGTGGGATCTTAGCTCCCCAACCAGGGATTGAACCCACGCCTGCTGCATTGGAAGCGCAGAGTCTTCACCACGGGACCACCGGGGAAGTCCCAGGACTATCACTTTTAAAGGAGAAGGTACAAACCCCTCGGTTCTATGAACTGGAGATTTTTAGTAAGAAGTCAATATATTTGTTGTTAGGCACATTTTATGTTAGGCTGTCTCCCTGCACAGGATGCAGGCGCCTTGAGAATGGAAGTCATATCCCTCTATAGTACGTCCCTCTTCTTTCTGCTTTGCAGTTTGCTGCTCCACTTGTTCAACCCCACCTAGTAATAACCTATACTTCCCTTGTTCCTGTTTTCCCATCTGGAAAACAGACAAAAGGCAACCAAACAACGCAAAGGTCTCAACAAATAAGGGATATCCAAAACCAGAGATGGCCAGAACTTCTGTACCCCTGATGAAATAGTCCTCATACAAAACCTGATAATCAAATTCCTTAATGCTAGGAATCACAGTGAAAAATAGTATCTGAACTGACTTCTGTCAGATGAGTGAGAACTAAGGTTAATTCAGTGTATCTGAAGCATAGAAAGTGAGGGCAAAAGTGGCACAAGATGGGGCTAGAGAAGCAGAGAGGATTCTAGACCACGCAGAGTCTTAAAGGCCAACAGTGTGTTTTCTATTCTCAAAACAATGCTTGTGAGCGATGTTTATGAGCAACGTTCCAACTTGCTTTGAAGGTTTCTTGTGTGAAGAGTGGATTGGAAGGAAACAAGATATATGGACACCAGTTAGGACCTAATCGCAACAGACAGGCAAGTTCAGTATTAGGAAGTTGAGGAAGAGCTGGCTGACAGATTCCAAAGAAATTCAGGAGATGAACTGAAGCGGGCTTAATGGGGTAGGAGATGGAGGAAAGGAAGGTCTTAGGGAATTCAAGGGTTTACTGCACACATGAGCAAAGTCTCAAAATTAATCATTTGAACGTACAGAGGCGGATCTCCCAAATGACACCGGTTAGGAAGCAACGGTACGCCCTTTAGAATTCCTAGAGACAACACAAATCAACTGTTTCGATGGAAAATTCGGCGGGACTCTTGATTTCCATGGGAATACAGAGAAAAGAGACACTGATCTGGCTTGCAGGTATATTTAGGAAGTTGTTAGCCGGACATCACCTACTAGTATCATGTAAGTAGGCCGTCCGAAGTAGGAAGCTTAGGGGAAAAACCTGGAGGAAAACTTAAAAGCTTAAGCCACACCTCTACACTACACCACCTTTCACAATTTCTTCTCAGATAAGCATCATCCCCATCAGTGAAGAAACTCGTTCGTACCTCATAATAGGAAAAACAGGCCTAAAGATTCAATGTGTGTCTTGGGAGGTCCCATCTATGCGATATCTTCCTGGGACCAGAAAAGGCCCCAGGAAGATCCATCTCTGCACCCCTGAAAGCTTACCACCAAGGAAAATGACTAGGTCCATAGATTTCCTCCCTCAAACCAGCTTACCTCACACATAGATCATTAGCAACTCCGCCCTTACTCACATTATCACAGTCACAAGAGTGGTTAGGGAGAAAAGCACTAACCAGGGGAACTAAAACAGAGGCAATCCAGGCCAAGCTGGGCTGGTGGCAGATATCTTGCTCCTTACGCTCGGGTGCATAATGCGACTCACCACAGTGCCTTTTTCACAGACCCTTTTGAACGTTTCTCCACAGAATCCAACAGCTCAAGTTAGTTCATGACGCTTCAAGGTCAACAATCGTCAAGAGAAAAACATGCAATATGTCTTACAATGTTGGATTCCTTACAAACAGGACAAGGAGATAACCATGTAGACAAAACCAGAGCATTTGAAAACATCTGTATTCTACAAACACACCAGTGAATGCTATAAATAAGGTACTATGACATAAAACAAAATGAAAACTAGATGTGAGACTGTTCTCTTCAGTGTACAGACTTCATGGCAGTTGCTGCACACTATCTAGCTACTTAGATCTTTAACTCTCTGTTCTGTTAATACCAAATGAGGCCCAAGTGTGTCAACCTGTTTCCCACAGAAACCAAAAAGTCTACATGCATCTCTTTTCTCCTGTGCCCTTTCACCTTACCTGCTCCCAATTCTCCACCAACGTCCTCCTCTTTCTCTAATTATTCTCCTCTTCATTTTGCTTGGCCTTGCCCCCAAGCATGCAAGACAGAGAGTCCTAGAGGTCCAAGATTCTAGAGTGGCTGTTTGCAAGGCGGAGGAGATTACAGTAACTGCCACACTGTATATACTTCTGTGCAAAGAAAAAGGGACAGTGTTCAGAATGTCTCTCACATATAACAAGAGCTGGAGATGGCAGGATACCTGTGTGGCCCAAGGAACTAGAGCTAGCAAATTATGGGCCAAACAATTGCAACCAAAGGCTGGAAGAGGAAAGGTCTGCAACCAGCTCTGTCTCCTAGCTCTCTGGTATTTGCTGCCAACGGGCAGAGTCTATTTCGTGAAGCATCAAGCACTGAAAAGAAGACTCCTGCTGCTGGAAGTTGACAGGAAGTAACGTCCAATGCAAGATCAAGGCTTGTCCTCGAAGCAATGCCCATAATGGAAGAAAAAAAAAAAAGAGAAAGCGGAAGAGAAATGTTAAGTCGCAAGTCCAACCTGGCCCCCAGCCTAGCCCAGCCCAAGGAAGGTAGGAGTCAAGGAGAAGAAACTAAAAGAGAAGAGCCTTGGACCACAACATTCTCCACAAGGTACACTCAACAAACTTCACCCTACTCTTGAACCAAGTTACAAAGAGAGCTTCTTAATCCCTACTTTGGCTCCTTAAAAGCTGCTATCAGTTCACTCATTAGACACATATGATTTCAGAACAACTGTAATAGTTCAAACTAGATGGCTCTTTCCTTCCTAAGGATTATTAATTAAAGAAGATCTATATAGCTCTAAGTATATGATACATAAAATAGAATACTCTGTAGAATATAAGTAACTCTTAGTTCAGTGTATTAATGAACGTCTGTAAGAAATGTGGCAATGATTTCCCTAATGGAAGAGCCTGGGGGAGGTAAATCTGTCTTCTAGGATTTCCTCCCCAGAGCTCAGAAACTCAGGTGTTGTTTTAGCTCTCCTACACTCTCTTCACCCAAGCCCGCCTTCCTGTTGGGGATCGGACCTCCCTATTGGCTCTCTCATACCTTTCAACTGCCTGCTTTGTGACATCACTCTCCTACCAAACCTACTACCACTTGGTAGAGTCTTGGGGTTTCCGTGGAGCTGTTTGGACCAGTAACCAGTGACCTCTGTACTGGACACGTGCGCCGTTCAGCTGCAGCCACTCGGACATCCTCTAGTGTTGTCTCCTCATCCCTGGTACCTGCAGTGGATGCTTCCTCTTCTCTGACCATGTCAGGTAAGAAAAGAAACTTTGGAAAGTTTTGCGTTCGATTCTTTTGCCCCTAAATTGAGTAGGAGATTCAAAATAGCATGGAATAATGAGGGAAAGTATTGAACTACACGTCTGGAGACCTAATTTCACTTTTGACTTTGACGTTTACTATCTGTGTGACTTTGGACAAATCACTGGCTGTCTCACAAAGCCTGTTGCTTTCCTTAACTGTTACGTTAGGATACCACGTTGGGTTGATCACTCTGATCCCCTTCTTTTCCAGTATTGAGCCTTAAAGGGTACCCATGTAGAAAACGAAATCAGACACTTCTCAAGAGTGTTTCAACAGAAACATAGAAAAGCCAGGGGACATAGAAAACTAGCAATATATACCAAGATGTTTCATCTCTAATGGTCTCCCTCCACTAGGATTTCGACTAGTTGAAAAGAGAGAATAGGGAGAGAGGATGGAGAGTACTGGGCTCTACAGGGAGGCACAGAGTCGAGCGTAAGGAAGTTTAGGATGGTTTTCATTAGCACAGGCCAACAGGCACCAAGAGATGGGAGAAAATGTAAGAATGAAGAGGGAAAGCATAGAGGAGCTCTCAAGAAAAACGGAGTTTGCAATGGAATGCTGATGGGAACCAAAGATTTTCAATTAAAGCAGAAACAGCACAGAGGGAAACCTGCTCAGAGCAGGGCAAAACCAAGTTGATGGTAGCAAACCCTTACATTAACAGACTAAGAAGGAAAGTAAGGCCAGAACAGGGGATCACCAGGAAAGGCAGCTTATCAGAAAAGTCATACTCCGTTTTCTTTCTTTTATTGCCTCTCTGAATACAGTTGGCCACTTGACAGTTTTGAATATAAACATTTTAGAAATACGTTTTAGAAATGATGCCTCCTATAAACAAGCAACCACAGTGGTTATCTAGGGGGCTGCTTTTCAGTGTTTTATTCTTTCTAATTTTTAAACTAGGTAGACATTTCACCAATTCAACATTTTAAGTGATATCTTCTAAATTGAATCAGAAGGACTATTTTCCTTGGTGTGATATGTAGGTTCTAAGGCAAGGCTGCTTTTCATTTTTACAGTTATTTCCTTCCTAACACAGAGAGCACATTGATCAACAGCCATCGTTCGCTTGTAGAGCTTAGCTACCGAAGAAGAAGAAGAAAAAGTCAAGCCCCACATCTCTAATTCCCCCCCCCACTTAGGGAATTCCCTGGCGGTCCAGTGCTTAGGACTCGGTGCTTTCACGGCCAGGGCCACGCGGCGCGGCCAAAGAAACAAAACAAACAAACATCCACGTTTATCGAAAACCATATTGTGGAGTCCTGTGGATTTTCTTACATTTGAAAATCTTTTTTAATTGGATTCTAGGCATGATGGTTTTTTGAGGTTTTGGGATGCCATCTTCTTGGATGCTGAAGATGATTCTAATCTAAGTTCTAGGATAAATCCAAAAACCTTCCTGATACATTTTAAGCTTCCTTTCTGCTTATTATATAAGCTATATTCATTGAAATATATATTTCTCCTAGGCTTAATACCTCTTACTTGCTGGGTAAAAATATGAAGGAGCACAATAATGAAACTCTTTTACACTTATTATTTTGCTGTCTGCTTTGTACCGGTTTTCATTGAAATACTTGTCTATATGTGTTGTGGCTACCTATACATGCACATTTATTGCATTCTGTTGCTTGTTATGCATTTTTTACTGACATACCTTCTCTGTCTGTATGCATTGGCTAGGAATTCATTCACCTCTATCACCTCCATCGTGTCTTCTGGTTAATAGTATTCACTAAAATAGAGTGGGCAAAATTCACTTTCATAATATTGCATGGATAGTACAGAATGCCATTTGTTAGTAAATTCATTAGGCTTCGATACTTGCCACATACCTCAGTTTTCATTAATATCTATGGATTTCTTTTTCGTTAACGTAATATGCTTGTCATGATTTTTCTTTGTCTTTCTAGAACTTATTGTATCTTCCTCCATATAAATCATACGCAATAGATCAGCTTATTCATCTATTAATTATTACTGCTATTATTATTGGTGGTGGTGTTATAACCACTTTATAGGTGAGGAATCTGAAGTAATCAGATAACTTTTCCCTTTCCAAAAGCACTTAAGAAATCCACTTTCGGGTAATCATTTTGAGGTAGGATGAGAAACCAGGCTTGAAGAGGGCAAAAATGACTCTTTCAATTCACCAGTTGGACTGAGCTGTACGTCACCTCTAGGTAATAGCGTGGGAACTGCACAAGCAAAGGGAGACACTGAAGACGACCATGGTAATAGCCGTACTGTTTTCTAATGGACAAAAAAAATGCCTATATTATAAGTTCTATTTCTCCTGCTTTCTGGCAGTATCATGCTCAGAGTGGAGTCCTGGCAAGGAAGTCAGGATACTTAGGTTCTGAAACCTGGTAATGATACTAACATAATGAGAGAACTTGAACAAGTCAACCCGACCTCTCTGAGCCTCAGTTTCCTTACTCACGAAATGAGACTGAGAACATCGAAGTTCTCTAAGGGCCTCCTAGTTCTAAAATGCTTCCAGTCTAGGAAATAGCATAGAAGTCAATACGAGTGCAGGCTGAAGGGAAAGACAGGGCAGGGAGAAGGTTGCTTCCAGCCTAGAGAACAATCTCTGAACCACACCACTTGGCTCTTCTGCCCGTCTGTGCCCAAGATGGGAGCACAGGCAGTTAATAGAGAAGAGTGGAAAACTGCTCAGTCCTTACAGCCATCATTAACTGTCTGATTTTGGGTTTCTCAGGAAGTAGTGATAGTAGAGGTGTCCTGATAGCAAGAACCTTCAGATGATGCCGTTCCTCAAACGTAGTGAGAATTTCTCAACCTCCCTGAGTTTTTCATGACCCTCTTGTTCTTACAGAAAATTTCCAACATCCATCTCTACTTGGAACTCTAAATTCTCTGCAGCATTCTCCTCCTGTGGTGAGCAATGCAACTTCCCTAACACGAAGTGTCTGCAACTTCTCCAGAGTCTCTGCCCCTGCCGTCAGTTCGGCATCGGCTACCGGTACCCCTTTCCAGACACTCATGGGTAGTGCCTACCTTTACCAACATTCTAGCACGACTATGTTATCTGGAGTTACTGACCACAGCCAGATCTCCACTTCAGCTGCTTCCTATCCAGGTGTTCTTGAGTGGGACATCACAGCAAGCACTGAAAAGAATTCTTCTTCACTCGGAGACTTTACTCTGGCACTCACTGACCGCCACACAGCTGCCTCCTCCATGTTTCTGGCAGCCCAGTATGATAAAACTTCAGACGCCAAGAACATGGTCCCTCTACATCCATCGCTTTCTGCCAGCCTTGCTCAGGGAACACCATCTCAGATTCCAAATCAGGGGCAGAGCCGCCTGCCACTTCCCTGCCAGGAAGGAAGCCAGGTATATTACTATAACCAAGGCACACTGGAGTCTTTACTGTATGGAGAACTTGGCTCCTGCCCGCAATCCTACGGCTCGGCGTCATACACAGGAAGTCGGGCCTCTGGGCAACCAGAAATGGGAATGGGACTGAAGGAGATTCAGCCCACAAATATCCGACCACCAGCTTCCACCTCTGCAGTCTGCCACCCTGTGTCTGCTCAACGCATCACAGAAACAAGTTTTCAAGGTGAGTATAACAAACGCCAGAGAAAGTTGAAGAATGAGGTCGGCATTCAAAAATGGGGTCAAATCGACAGCTGGGAAGGGGTGTAGAGGCAGGTAGAATTTAGATCCTGAGCCTTTAATAACCACTACCTTCGCTCAGTGCCCTCTGTTTTTAGACTCTATATGAGAACACCTAGGGCTTCCCTGGTGGCGCCGTGGTTAAGAATCCGCCTGCCAATGCAATGCGGGGGACACGGGTTCGAGCCCTGGTCTGCGAAGATCCCACATGCCGTGCAGCAACTAAGCGCATGTGCCACAACGACGGAGCCTGCATTCTAGAGCCCGTGAGCCTCAACTACCGAAGCCCACGTGCCTACAGCCCATGCTCCGCAACAAGAGAAGCCACCGCGATGAGAAGCCCGCACACCGCAACCGAGAGTAGCCCCCGCTAGCCGCCAACTAGAGAAAGCCCGTGCACAGCAATGAGAGACCCAGTGCAGCCAAAAAAATAAATACGTAGAATAAATAAGTTCAAACAGTAAATAAATACATAAACATAAATTACAAAAAAAAGAACACCTAATGCAGGTGGGAAGGTGGGAGGGCCACTGTAGAGGTCATCTATGCTACATGTACAAGAACGCCGAGAGCACACCAATCGGTACCACACTTTTCACTGCTGTAGCCGATCGTTCCCCCTGTACTGCCACACTGTAGCACTCCCTTCCCTCATCTACTGCTATAGTCTCTTCGGAAGGTGTTTCAGAACTCTTGTTATGTGAGTGCCAGTTGAACTGTCCTCACTTCCTTCATTTATACCAGGATTGAAGACCTTGTGGTCCGAGATCCTGTCCAGAGAGCAAGCAGGCTAAGACTCTGTCTTTGTTGATGTATTTCATCAGCAAGGGCTCTACCCCCTCTCCTAGTTCATGGTGTGACGTGTTCTTGGCCTCTCGGGAAAGTGGGGAGAATGGAAAGGACCCTATATGAGAATGCTAGGCTTTGTAAAACATTTCAGGTTTTTAAAAATAAGACTCATTTTGTATTGGACTTATAACAGTCCTATGAAATACAAAGCGAGCCGAGAATCAGCGACAGGAAAGGCTCACCAGTAAGAATTACAACAGTCACCGCTTACCTCGTAGCATAGGGCACTGTCCATGATCCTTAAGAAGAGTTAGTAGAAATGCCTTGCCCATCTTGCCCCTGAACCCCTTGAAAGGTACACGACTGCTGTGTTGGTGTTTAGGGGGAGCATCTCACTTACCAGGGACTGACTTCTCCCTTGATCCCTTTGTAGGGATGGAGACCTCCCCCCTGGTGATGAAAAATTCCCTGGGATTGCAACCTCCAAGCCAGACGTTTTGTGTGACACAAAGTCAAGAACTCCCCAAGTCCTGCAGTAGCAGAAACAGCCACATACTTGAGAGTAACCCACCATCTGAACTTGGGGACATTTCAGTGACAGCTCCAGTCCAGAGTGCCAGGCGTCTCCTGGCCCTGCCTCCAGCTCCAAGCCAGGGACAAATAGAGAGTAAGCACGTGGATGATATCAAAACCAAGCTTTCAAAGCCTCTGGATGCCTACCAGATCCCAACAGAGAACCAAGATCCTCCACTACTCCCTTTAGGAATCCCTGATATTCACCAGCCGCTGGCCTGCACCGATCCCCTCAGCCAAGAGGAGCAGCCTGGTTCTGAAAATGCTGATCTGGGAGAGAACAGCCGGAGTCGTCAGGACCTAGGGACACTTGAAAATGGGATTGAACCTAGCAGTGGTCTTGCAGACATTACTACACTGGCGGAGGATATTCACCTTCCCCAGCTCTTTAATCCTTTGAAAGATCTTGATCAATCCCAAGGTCCCAACGTGATCAAAGCTAAAGACACCAGAGCCATTAAGGTGAATCAGGTGCAGGAAAAGCCAAGTGTCATAAAGGTTCCCTCTGATCAACCCAGGAAGAACAAACAGAAAGCCTCTGAGCCTATCAGTGGCGCTCCCAAGGCCAAAATCCAGCCAAAGAATCCAGAGTGCCCGTTAGGGGGAGAAGTGGTTACATGCCACGCTGCAGTCAGTGACAGGGC
>NW_028122716.1:0-121698 GCF_965194805.1 Balaenoptera borealis | reverse complement strand
TACAGGATTAAGTGAGATAATTCACATATGGCTCTTTATACACGCTGGGGGGTGGTGGTGGGTGTCTGCTGTGACGGTGACATTTTGGTACAGGTTCTGACAGCAGCGTGGGAGGTGGGCAAGGAACAGCAGACCCCAAATCTTCCAGAAGCTCCTAAACTCTGTGAGAGCCTTGGGTGCACCTGAGGTAGCTCAGGGCGAGGAGGCACCAGGTGGAACAGCAGAGAAGCCACAAGACTCATCTGGGAGGGCCTTCTGGGGGAGGTGGCCCAGGGAGTCATCTCTGCCCCTCGCTGACTCCTGGGAATTCTTGGACATGTGGCTCCCTGTCTCTGAGCCTTGGTTTCCTCATGTGTTGAACGAATGAGTAAGGTTCTATCTAGTGAAGCTCCAGGGAGTGCTCACCCCAGGCGAGGGGTGATAATTTTCAATTTGCCTCTGCGTCCCCCATCATTTGTCTCCTGCCTTCCACCCCCGTCTGAAGGGCAGGCCCAACCTGTCCTGAGCCTCTTGGCTAAGGCCAGAGGGGCACCTTACCCTTTGGAGAGAGGGCAGATTAGGGAGGAAACTCCCAGTTTTCAGAGCAGGGTAACTGAGGAGTAAGGAAGCTTCTGGAAGGCCTTCACTTAAGAAGGGCCCATTGAGGGCAGCAAGTGAGGAATATTCGGGAGGCAGGGCCAGGGCCTGAGGCAGACCCCGGGGCCACCTGGGGCACTCTGTGGAGCCCCGTGCCATGATGCCCACCTGCCCTGCCAGGCCACTGGTGTGGGTGGGTCCTCCCTTACTTCTGGTCCCTTCTCTGTTTCCAGGACAGAACTGTACCTGCACCAGCTGGCAGACAGCAGCTCCTTCGGCATGGGCGTGTGGCCTAAGGTAAAGAGGAGGTCCTTCTGGGTGTGAGTGGGTGTCTGTGTCCCCATGGCCAAGATGGGCGGGTCCCCTGTGTGGCTCGTCCCTCTGCCACTGGGGTAAGTAGTTGGCAAGGGCTGGTCACGTGGGGGAGGCAGGGTTGCCTTTATGGGGCCTGGGCTTGTCAGGGAAATGAGTCTTGTGCTAATAAAGGGAACCAGGAGGTGGTTTGTGTAGAGGTAAGGGCGTGGTCTCCGGGACAGGCTGTCTGGGTTCAAACCCCGGCTCTGACACTTACTGGATATGAGACCTCAGGCATGGACCCTAGCCTCTCTGAATGTCTGTGTCCTCTTTGGTAAAATAACAACAGAACGGGCGGGCAGGCTGAAGGGAGGACAGAGCGTGGCACGGCCTGCCCGCCTGGGCCACGGGGAGAAGGTCGGGGCGCCGCCCGCGCCCTCGTTCCGCTGCCTGGCGTCCTTTGTGGAGGCAGGGCTCCCAAGGAGCTCAAGGGCCAGGGAAGGACACACGGGACGGTCCAGAGCCACCCTACCGCTCCAGTGGTGCAGCACCCTCTCTGAATTCCTACTGCCACCAAAACACATCCCTAAGGCCTTTGGGAAGAATTGCTAGGACCCAGGAAGGCGGCCCCTTGCTGTGGTCCAGACTTCAGCAGCTGCCGATGACCAGAGGGAGCCAGCCGGCCGGCCGTGAGCAGGAGGACAGGACACGGGGACAGGGACAGCCACAGCCGGGCTTCCCGCAGCTGTGCCCACCGCCAGAACCAGCTCCAGCCAGTCACAGCCCCCGAGATGCCAAACAGTGACGGGCGAGAGGCCGGCAGGAAACTGACACCCCCTCACTGGAGAGCCTGCCCGGTCGGGGTGCGGGGCACCATCCCCGTCTGAACTCACCCCACAGCTCAGCCGTCTCCCAGTGACCCAGACGCGTCACCACGGCCCCAGGGCTGATCCCCGACCAAGGTCAGAACTCCCCCCAGTGTGACGGCCCCCATGCCACTCCTGTGGTGGAAGGGACGGCAGGCAGAGACCAGGAGTAGAGTCTTTTTTATTAATGGCTGCGTTTTCAAAGAACCGTTTTGTTACCAGGAAAGCTCCCCAGGAAGGGATTGCATTAGTGCAACAAGGGGGAGCCTTGATGCCAGGCTTTCCAGACACTTCCAGGTGGAGACTTTTGGCCTAGGCCGGCCGCCGGGGACTCGGGGGCTGGGAGGACACACGGCCCCTCCCCCGCCCCGACGGGGCGCTAAGGCACCCGGCCCGCCTGGGGGGGCAAAACCCCGTGCCGTCAGCAGGCCGGCGGCTTGCAGCCCTCAACCTGCAGCCCTTTGCTCAGGAGGAAGGCGTCCTGCATGGGGTCACAACCCAGGAAGAGCTTCACCATGCCCTTGGCATCCTCGGAGCCCCCTGGCCTCAGAATGCAGCTTCTGTAGTCCATGGCAACCTGAGGAGAGGGGGCGGGGCTGCAGGAGGGTGGAGCACCCCCTTCACGGAGGGTGTGGGTGTGGCCACCTCTGCTGTGACTCAACAAAGGGCAGGGGAGCAGGGGGTTCTGGGCAGGGCCCTCAGAGCCTGGCAGGCCCAGGCGGGCGGCAAAAGCATCTAGGCCCAGGCCCAAGGACCTCCGTGTTGGTCTGCACGGCAGGCCGGCCTCTCACCTTGCCACTCAGGACGCCCTCCTGCTTGAAACGAGTGTGTGGACCGTGTCCGCGGAGTACACCTCGCTGCACAGGTAGCCATAGGACTGGGCGTCGTAGCTTCCTGCCAGGTGGCCGAAGGTCGCAGGCAGGTGGGTCCCTGGGACACACGCGGAGAGGCTCCTGCCCGGCCCCCTGGCCGCTCCGTGCCCCTTCCCCAGAGCCCAGAGCTTGGGGCCTCAAAGCAGCCCTGTCTGAGTCCCCTGCCACTAGAGGGAGTATTGGCCCAACACTTCTAGAAAACGGGGACCTTGCGGGCAACTCAGTGGAGGGACACAAATCAATCTTTGCCGACTTTCTGCTGAAGCTCACGAGGGTTCACCCCTAAGCCTCTTACAGGGACAGCTGCCCGAGGCTCCGAGGGATGAGTCAGGGCTCGCCCTCCAGCACGGGGAGAGCGCGGGTTAAAGCGCTCACGAGGGAGTGAACTGCGTCTCCGCACCGACACGCTCGGGCAAACCTCGTCGACGCGTTCCGTCCGGGGTATGAAGCCCTCTCCTGCCTCTTCCAGGCTCTCCAGAAAGCACGTGCAGATACGCCCAGCCCACCCTCGGACTCCGCGGGCCACAGCTGGAGGGACCAGCCCAGGAACCCAGGCAGGAAGAGGCCAGAGGTCAGCGAGCCTCGACCAGAGCCCGTCAGTCGGTCCCCCTTCACACACCACCAGAGGATCCTCTTGACCTGGGCAGTAGCCGCCAACCGACCGCTAAGGTGGGCCCGGCGTGCGCTTGGCTACCTGGCGTGGCTGGGACCCCGAGGATCTCCTGGCAGAGGCGGGCATTGTCCTAGGCCGGGTCTGAGGGCGTCTGCGTGTGCAGGGCCTGGTCCACCTTGGCCAGGACGATCTGGCGCAGGTTGAAGAGGCCTGGATGGCGGGAGGAAGGAGACGGGGGCGCTGGCACTGTGTCCAGGCCGCGCTTTCCAGCCGGGCGGTCCGGGAGCCCCTTTCCTTTCCCTCGGCCCGGCCGCACGGGGGTTGGCCAGCCGGGACTTGATGAGCTTGTCCAGCAGCTCCTGGGGGACGGCGCTGCTCGTGCCCCGCCGAGACTGGCAGCAGCGCCAGGGCTTCACAGGGCGCGGCGCTCCCGGCCCCAGAGCCTACCCTCTGGTTCTCATCCCCGGCTGTCACCAGAGTCGCAGGCAACGTGCCCTTCTTTTCGTTTGTCTTTTTTCCGGCCCTCGACCACGCAAAGGTGTGAAGCCCTGCCACTCGCTGCCACGTGGATGCACCGTGAGAACACGGTGCTCAGCGAGAGAAGTCAGACACAGAAGGACACACAGGGTGTGACCCCACTGAGGGGAAACGTCCAGAACAGGTAGATCCACAGAGTCAGAGTGGGTTCCTGGTTGTCAGGGACAGGGGAGGGGAGGGAATGATAACTAAGGGCGTGAGGGACCTTTTTGGGGTGAGGGAAATGTTCCAGAACAGGGCAGTAGTGACGGCTGCACAGCTCAGTAAAGTGTCCCCACGCGCTCCGGTTGCAGTCTGTGAGAGCATCGCTCTCAGGACGAAGGGCTGACTGCAGGAAGACTGAACGAGCACTGGGTCCTGGGCCCAGACGCTCATCTGGGGACCCCCCCCACATTGGGAAGTCACTGGGACTTGCTGAGCCTCCACCGAGACTGGCAGCAGCCCCAGGGCCTCACAGGGCGTGGTGCTCCCGGCCCCAGAGCCTAACCTCTGGTTCTCATCACTCATCACTCACCAGCCTTGCATGCAACGTTCCTTTCTTCTATTTTGTCTTTTTTAAAGGCAACTCTTGAATACCTGTATTTAACATGCAGGGAACCAGTCCTGACTCCTTGATCTGGGACTTCCAGCCTCCAGAGTCTCGAGGACATCCACTTCCGTTGTTTACGCGCCCAGTGCGTGGGGTTTGATGATGGAAACTGACACCGAGGGCGTCTCCTCGTGTGGGGTGACATCAGCGGAAGAATCCCGTGGCGAGGGCCTGCCTGAGGACCACGGGAGAGCCCGGGCCCTCCCCGCCCCCTGCCTTCAGCCCCTCGCCCGCACCCTCCTGGGAGCGGAGCTGGTGCATCGCTTGCCAGAACTCATGGAAGTAGGTCTCCAGCTCATCATGCTGGAACAGGGAGGGCGGGTTGGGCGTAGGCTTGGTGAAGTTGGCCACCATGGCCGCGATGGCAATCTGGCGCCTCCCGTCCTGCTGCAGGCAGCCCGGCTGCAGGCCAAAGCAGGCCATGTGCCCGGACTTCCCTTCCCTGGGGAGGGACGCGGGTGAGGCCCCGCTACCACAGAGGAGCCCCGGCCCACGGCCGACAGGTTCTCCCACGCATGCACCGAGGGTAGAGGTCCAGGTAGAACTTGCTGATGGATGACCTTGCCCGAGGCCGCGTCCCGGACCGTGTAGAGCCTCACATCTTCATCTTCGTGACGCATGTTGGCGCCTTCCTCCAGGTCGAAGGTCAGCCCCAGCAGCTCCTGGGAGATGCCCAGCCGCCCGCGCGTGACCACCTGCATGGGGAAGGACTCATTGAGCAGGTACTGGTCCACGTGGTAGCGCGTCTCCTCCCCCTGGTTCATGTAGTAGCGCAGGTCCTAGACGTTGATGGGCCCATCAAAGTGCAGGCCCCGCCTCTGGCACTCAGCCTTCTTTAGCTCCAGGATCAGGGCCGCTCCTGCTCCCCGAGGGGCTTCAGCTTCTGGGCCAGCTCATCTGCGGGCGGAGGGGAGAGGCTCAGCTATGTCCCTGTGGCAGCCGCCCAGCCGCCCCCCACCCCACGCCCCTCGAGGCAGAATGAAGGGTTGGGGAAGGCAACCCCCAAGGGCTGACACAGTGGGGTCTCAGGCAGCACCACGTCCAGTCAAGGTCCACCTGACCCCCGTCCCCACTGGGACTCGGGGAGGCGGGGTTACCTAGGAAAGTGGCCACCACCTGGCTGGTCTTGGCCATGTTCATCTCCAGCACAGAGTCGGCACGCGTGCTGAATCCCAGCAGGCGGGACTTCTGAGCCTGCAGCCTTACCAGCTCCCCGAGGATCGCGCAGTTCTCCTGGAACCCAGAGACAGCCAGCGCTGGGGACCGTGGGCCACGCCCTCCCCACAGGCCCCGGGCCAGGTCTCTGTGGGTGGGAGGGCTCTCAGGCCACTGGCGGGCACAGCCAAACCCCCTCCCTCCTCCTCCTGGCCTGGATTTCTAGACACTTTGGTGCTGTCCTAACATGTGGTCTTTATGAACACAGGTCCTTTTGGAACCAGAAACGGCGTGAACCATGATGAGCTCTAAGGCCAAGGGCAGGAAGAAATGTGACCAGGCTCTCCACCCGGGCTCAACAATACAAACTTGGCTGCCGTGCAGACAGCAGCTCATCCCCACGGCGCCCGAACACCCAGCCCCTGGACGGCGAGAGACCTGTTGCTGCAGGTGCCCCGTGGTTGGCTGGTGAGGCCTGGCCCCAGGCGTACGCCACCTTCTCTGGGGCCACCTCTCTGGGTCTGCGGTGGGGTTCTCCTGGGAGCCCCCAGTCACCACAGGACCAACGTGGCCTGTCTGCAGCCCAAGAAGGTGGGGACACAGGTCTGTCCCCCGTGGACATCACCCGCGAGGCCGAGCAAGCACCAGTGGTGTCTGCGGGGAAGATGAAGGGCTCATGCACAGCCCCCATCTACTGAAGATGCTAAACGGGAGAAGCACAGACTGCAGCCACATGCGGTATGGACCAAACGCAAGTGTCCTTGCAGGAACCGATGTCTGAATGTCGAGGCTGTTCCCGGGCCACAGTGAGAAGGCCCAGGCCCCACGCAAGGCACAGAGAGGGGATGGGGGGAACATCTGCGAATCTGAGCTCATCGGGCATCACCCCAGAAGGAGAGGGAGAGAGCCAGAAGGAGATACGGAGGGAGAGGGAGAGAGAGGGAGGTACAGACGTCTCTCCTTTCCCTGGGGGTTCTCTAGTGCAGCCAAGCCTGAAAACCACTGCATTTCGGGAGATGGGTCCTCGTGGAAAAGTTAAATAGTAGCTCATGGCATTATCGACACATATTAAAATGGCCCCAAATCTTGGGGAGTCAGGGAGGGGAGCTGGCGGCTGCCTCGTAAACGAGGAGAGATTGGGCGTCAGAGGAGGTGCCTGCCTCCACCACCTCCGCCGCCGCTGCCCGCCCCCCCAGGGCCCCGCAGACTTCATCTCCCAGCTGTGGTCCTGGGCTGGAAGGCAGCGGGGAGGTCAGGCCGTCCCAAGCATCAACGTTGACTTCAGGGCTGATCTGAAAGGCGCCTGGTGTTTGTTGAAGCAGAAAAAAGAGAAAGCAGTGGGCAGAGGATGGGAGGGGGAGGGAGCCCCCATCAGCCCTTCTCCCTGTCTCCCTCTCTGTCTCCCTCCCTCCCTCCCTCCCTCTACCTCCCTGCCTCTCACTCTCCCTCCATCTCTCCCTCTGCCTCTCTCCCTCCCTCTCTCCCTCCCTCTCTCCCTGTCCCTCTTGCCCTGTCCTGTCCCTCTCTCCCTCCCTCCATCCCTGTCTCTCTTTCCCTGTCCCTCTCTCCCTCTCCCTCTATCCGTCCCCCCTCCCTTTCCCCGTTTCCATCTCCCTCTCTGCCTCCCTCTTTCCCTGTCCCTGTTTCCCTGCTCTGCTCTCCCTCTCCCTCTCCCTCTTTCCCTCTCCCTCTCTCCCTGTCCCCCTTTCCCTGTCCCTGTTTCCCTGTTCCGCTCTTCCTATACCTCTTTCCCTCTCCCTCTCTCCCTCTCGTGCTCCCTCTCCCTCACCCTCTCCCTCCACCTCCTTCCCTCTCCAGAGAGGGAAGGAGGTGGAGGGAGAGGGACAGGGAGCAGGAGAGGGAGGGGGGAGAGGGAGAGAGGGATAGAGGGAGGGAGAGGGACAGGGAGCAGGAGAGGGAGGGGGAAGAGGGAGAGAGTGATGGAGGGAGGGAAAGACAAAGACATCTCTCCCTCCCTCCCTCTATCCCTCTCTCCCTCTCTCCCTCCCTCTCTCCCTCTTCCTCGCTCCCTCTCCTCCCTCTCCCTCCGTCTCTCCATCTCCCTCACTCCCTCCCAGAGACAGAGAGATGAAGAGGCAGAGACAAGGGAGAGGGAGAGAGGGAGAGGGAGAGAGAGGGGGAGAGAGGGAGAGACGGAGAGAGGGAGAGAGAGAGAGGTCTCTTCCTCCCTTTCCCTCTCTCCTCCTTCTCTCCCTCTCTCCCACTCTCCCTCTTCCCTCTCCCTCCCTCCCCCCTCCCTCTCTCCCTCTCCCCCTCTCCCTCGTCTCTCCCTCTCCCTCCATCTCTCCCTCTCTGGGAGGGAGTGAGGGAGAGGGAGAGACAGAGGGAGGGAGAGGGTGAGACAGAGGGAGGGAGAGGGAGAGAGGAAGGGAAAGGGCGAGGGAGGGAGAGGGAAGGAGGACGAGACGTCTCTCCGTCTCTCCCTCTCCATCTCCCTCCCCCTCCCTCTCTCCCTCTCCCTCCCTTCCTCTCCCTCTCCCTCTCCTAGAGGGAGGGAGGGAGAGGGAGAGACAGAGGGAGAGGAGAGGGGGAGTCGGAGAAGGAGGTAGGGAGAGGGAGAAGGCGAGAGGGTGCCTGCTTCCCTCTCTGTCTCCCTCCCTCCCTCCCTCCCTCTCCGTGTCCCTGTCTCCCCCCTCTCCCTCTCCCTCTGTCTCTCCCTCTCTGGGAGGGAGAGAGGGAGAGGGAGAAGGAGGGAAAGTGATGGAGGGAGGGAGAGGGAGAGAAGGAGGGGAGAGGGAGGGAGGAAGAGAGCTCTCCCTCTCTCCCCCCTCTCTCTCCCCCTCCCTCTCTCCCTCTCCCCCTCTCCCTTGTCTTTGCCTCTCCCTCCGTCTCTCCCTCTCTGAGAGGGAGTGAGGGAGACGGAGAGACGGAGGGAGAGGGAAAGGGAGGAGAGGGAGGGAGGGAGGGAGAGACGTTTCCTCCCTCCCTTTCCTCCCTCTTCTCCCTCTCCTTCTCCCTCTCCGTCTAACTCTCCCGCTCCCTCCATCTCTCCATCTCCCTCACTCCCTCCCAGAGGGAGAGGGGAGGGAGAGAAGGAGAGGGAAAGAGGAGAGGGAAGAGGGAGAGGAAAGAGGCAGAGGAAAGAAGCAGAGGGAAGAGGCAGAGAGGGAAGAGGGAGAGAGGGAGAGGGAGAGAGAGGGGGAGAGACGGAGAGACGGAGAGAGGGAGAAAGAGAGAGGTCTCTTCCTCCCTTTCCCTCTCTCCTCCTTCTCTCCCTCTCTCCCACTCTCCCTCTTCCCTCTCCCTCTCTCCCCCCTCCCTCTCTCCCTCTCCCCCTCTCCCTCGTCTCTCCCTCTCCCTCCATCTCTCCCTCTCTGGGAGGGAGTGAGGGAGAGGGAGAGACAGAGGGAGGGAGAGGGAGAGACAGAGGGAGGGAGAGGGTGAGACAGAGGGAGGGAGAGGGAGAGAGGAAGGGAAAGGGCGAGGGAGGGAGAGGGAAGGAGGGCGAGATGTCTCTCCCTCTCCGTCTCCCTTCCCCTCCCTCTCTCTCTCTCCCTCCCTTCCTCTCCCTCTCCCTCTCCTAGAGGGAGGGAGGGAGGGAGAGGGAGAGACAGAGGGAGAGGAGAGGGGGAGTCGGAGAAGGAGGTAGGGAGAGGGAGAAGGCGAGAGGGTGCCTGCTTCCCTCTCTGTCTCCCTCCCTCCCTCCCTCCCTCTCCGTGTCCCTGTCTCCCCCCTCTCCCTCTCCCTCTGTCTCTCCCTCTCTGGGAGGGAGAGAGGGAGAAGGAGGGAAAGTGATGGAGGGAGGGAGAGGGAGAGAGGGTGAGGGAGAGAGGGAGAGAAGGAGGAGAGAGGGAGAAGGAGGGAGGAAGAGAGCTCTCCCTCTCTCCCCCGTCTCTCTCCCCCTCCCTCTCTCCCTCTCCCCCTCTCCCCCTCTCCCTTGTCTTTGCCTCTCCCTCCGTCTCTCCCTCTCTGAGAGGGAGTGAGGGAGACGGAGAGACGGAGGGAGAGGGAAAGGGAGGAGAGGGAGGGAGGCAGAGGGAGGGAGGGAGGGAGAGACGTCTTCTCCCTCCCTCTCCTCCCTCTTCTCCCTCTCCCTCTCCCTCTCCCTCCAACTCTCCCGCTCCCTCCATCTCTCCATCTCCCTCACTCCCTCCCAGAGGGAGAGACGGAGGGAGAGGCAGAGACAGGGGAGAGGGAGAGAGGAAGAGGGAGAGAGAGGGGGGAGAGAGGGAGAGGGAGAGAGGGGGAGGGAGAGAAGGAGAGGGAAAGAGGAGAGGGAAGAGGGAGAGGAAAGAGGCAGAGGAAAGAGGCAGAGGGAAGAGGGAGAGGAAGAGGGAAGAGGGAGAGAGGAGAGAGGGAGATAGGGAGAGGAAAGAGAGAGGGAGAGGGAGGGAGAGGGAGAGAGGGAGGGAGAGAGGAAGAGACAGAGGGAGAGCGAGAGAGGGAGTGGGAAAGAGGTAGAGGGAGAGCGGAACAGGGAAAGAGGTACAGGGAGAGAGGGAGGCAGAGAGGGAGGAGAGGAAGCAGGGAGAAAAGAGAGAAAGAACACACCGTCTACATTTCTGTCAAATGACACCGGGGATCCTTACACAACCAGGAGAAAGTAACACAGGGAGGCTCTTTCTCAGCTGGAACTGGAACTGCAGACGGGGCCAAACACCACCAGGCTGGCCACACGTGTCCAGCCGCCGCTCCAGCCCCGTCAGCCGTGAGTCCGGTCACCAGGGCTCTGAGTGTCTGCTCCAGGGAGCTGGGGTTCACCCTCTCACCCGGGAGGCCAGGCCAAGAGGGCAGGGCCCCGGGCTGGACACATAGGGGAAAACGCATCCCCACAGGACAGCTTGTGCGAGCAGATTCAGCTACCAGATTCTAGAGGCCCGGGACCACCCTGTGGCCCGTGAAACCCAGGAGCCACGAGGGTCTTGCAACGTGATTCCTGTCCGTTGGACTGTAAAGTTTATGTAGGGAATCTTGGAAACAGTGGTAACAAGGCTGAATTGGAACGAGCTTTAGGCTATTATGGACCACTCTGAAGTGTGTGGGGTGCTAAAAACCCTCCCGGCTTCGCTCTCGTTGAATGTGAAGATCCCCGAGATGCAGCCGATGCTGTCCGAGAACTAGATGGGAGAACACTTTGTGGCTGCCGAGTAAGAGTGGACCTGTCGAATGGGGAAAAGAGAAGTCGAAATCGTGACCGCCTCCTTCTTGGGGTCGTCGCCCTCGAGATGATTATGGGAGGAGGAGTCCTCCACCTCCCACACATCTCCAAGATGGAGAGCCTTCTCCGTCAGCCAGAGCAGGTCCCTTTCTAGATATAGGAGAAGAGAGAGATCCCTGTCCCAAGAGAGAAATCACAAGCCGTCCCAATCTTTCTCTAGGTCTCCTAGCCGATCTAGGTCAGATGAAAGGAAATAGAAGACCACTTTGCAAGAGGAGTGGTGTACAGGCAATAACTTCATTTGGCAGGAGTATGTACAGAAAATTCAAGTTTTGTTTGAGACTTCCGAAGCTTGGTGCACTTTTTAAATGTTTTAGTTGTTCACATTTGTTTGTCTCTTGGGACAGTGACACATAAAGGTGTCATTCTCTATGGTTTGAAATGGGTCCTGGGAGGCATGTAATATGAAGAATTGTTACCTTACAATGTTCCCTTAAGCAAAATTGAACTTGCTTTGAATTTTTGGTCTTGCCTAGACTGATAATAAAACTCTAACTCCTGCCCACCTAAAGTGTGATGTTTACTATTATGGAAACAACACTGGCAAACATTGAAAAGACTTTCTGTAGCTGGGATGTGGTATGCAGCTGTAGTTAAGCAAGCAGTCTTTAAAAGGTGCTGTGAACCCAAGCCAGCAGGTAAAAATGAAAGCCGCACCCTTACCCTAGATTAGAGGTTTAAAAATTCCACTAGTCTTCACACCGGACAAGAGATTGTCCAGGGAGTTTAAAATCTAAGAAGTTTCAAGGAAGTTAGTTTACCTTTGAGTTAGGTCATACGTCCCCTCTGTGATTGCTGTACATGAATACATAGCTCTTTGTAATATTTTTTGGAAATTTGAGATTATCAAGATACCAATGTCCTGCCAGATTAAGAGTATATTGTAGAGCTGAACTTTGAGTTACTGTGCAATTTTTTTTTTCATGCTGTCATTTGTAATATGTTTTGTGAGAATCCTTGGGATTAACGTTTTGGTTGCAAAAGAAAAAAAGAAAAGAAAAGAATCCGCCTGCCAATGCAGGGGACACAGGTTCAAGCCCTGGTCCGGGAAGATCCCAGGTGCCGCAGATCAACTAAGCCCGTGGGCCACAACTACTGAGCCTGCACTCTAGATCCTGGGAGCCAGAACTCCTGAGCCCCCGTGCCACAACTACAGAAGCCCACACGCAACGAAGACCCAACGCAGCAAGAAAAAAAAGACAATACTGGCCAGGTGATCAAGGGTAAAATCGTTTGTCATAAGTCCCGTTGATGGTGTGTATCCTTGATGTGACCTGAGGAGAATGGCATTTTTATCTCTGTCTGGGTCTTCCGCCCCAAACCCCATAACTCCAGACCAACCATAAGAAAACATCAGAAAACAAACAGACTAACAAATTGAGGGACAAAACACCTGACCAGTCCTCCTCAAAACTTTCAAGGTATCAAAACCCAGCGACGTCTGAGAAATGTCACAGCCCAGAGGAGACTGGGACAGAAAAAGGATGTTAGGGGAACACTAGGGAAATTCTAATAAAGTGTGGACTTTAGTTAATAACAATGTATCCATCTTGGTTCCTTAGTTGGATAAACATGTCACACTAAGGTACTAATGAGTTGGAAATAGGGGTACTGGGTCAGGGTCCACGGCACTCTGTACACTCTGTACAGATCTTTGCAACTTTTTTGTAACTCTAAGCTCTTGTAAAATTAAGCGAGTACTGAACAGAGCTAAGAATGTTATTTCCCTGATTTGAACATGCCTGAGTTTCTTTTCATGGTCACATTTTTGCTATTTGGATGTGTCTTGGAATCAGTAGCAAAGGAGAGTTGCCAGCCCCTGGGAAGATGTGGGTGGTTCGCAGGTGGCTTGCTCTGGAGCTGAAGACCACGGTGGGGTGGGAAGTCTGCAGCCTCGGGCTGCACTTAGAAACATGGGAGGGGATGGGCCAGCTCAGTTAGGGATGGAACCTATAAATAAAACTTTTTTCTTTTCCGTTATGGCTTATCACAGGATACTGAATATAGTTCCCTGTGCTAGACAGTAGGACGTTGTAGTTTATCCATCCTATATTTAATAGTTTGCATCTGCTAACCCCAAACTCCCAATCCAACCCTCCCTCACTGTTTCTCCCCCTTGGCAACCACAAGTCTGTTCTCTATGTCTGTGAGTCTGTTTTTGTTTTGTAGACGCGTTCATTTGTGTCGTATTTTAGATTTCACATATAAGTGAGATCATATGATATTTGTCTTTCTCTTCTGACTTACTTCACTTAGTATGATAATCTCTAGGTCCATCCACGTTGCTGCAAATAGCATTATTTCATTCTTTTTATGGCTGAATAATATTCCATTGTATATATGTACCACATCTTCTTTATCCATTCATCCATCAGTGGACATTTAGGTAGCTTCCATGTCTTGGCTACTGTAAATAGTGCTGCAATGAACGTTGGGGTGCATGTATCTTTCTTTCTTTCTTCTTTCCTTCTTCCTTTCTTCCTTTCTTTCTTTCTCTCTCTCTCTTTCTCTTTCTTTCTTTCTTTCTTTCTTTCTCTCTCTTTCTCTCTTTCTCTCTTTCTTTCTTTCTTTTTTCTTTCTTCTTTTATTGTCACACGGCATGTGAGATCTTAGTTCCCTGACCAGAGATGGAACCCACGCCCCCTGCACTGGAAGCATGGATTCTTAACCACTGGACCACCAGGGAAATGCCAGGGGTGTATGTATAGTTTTGAATTAGAGTTTTCTCCGGATCTATGCCCGGGAGTGGAATTGTGGGACCCTATGGCAGCTGTATCTGTTCCTGCACGCCTCACATCAACCACCTGCACTCCAATCCTTGCTCTCAACGTCATCTTCGGGGAACCCAACCTGCGACAGGGACCTTGACAAGAAGAAATGGCTCAGGGAAAAGCTACCTGCACGGGGAGGAGATAGAGACCATCGCCCCTGGGGTGCGGAGGGGAGAGTGGGTGCAGAGGTTTGTCATTTCACCCCCGATACTCATCTCAGCCCTCGTGGCTGCCCCACTCTAGGTCACCTCGGGATACAGAGGTGAGCCGGTTAGAGTCCCTGCCTGTGCAGGAATCGGGGCACCAGCGGGTCTGAATAATATTAGTGCAGGGTCTCCCCCGTGGCACTGGGGTTATTCGGGGCGGGTCATCCTCTGCTGAGGGCCCCTCCTGGGCACTGTGTGGGGTTTAGCAGCATCCCTGGCCTCACCCATTTGATTCCAGGGGCCCTCCCTCCCAGTTGTGACAACCACAGATTTTCCCCACACATCACGGAAGAACTGGGTGAGGCGGGGGCAGGATGGCTCTGGGCGAGGACAGCTGTGTTGAAGCAACCAGCCTGGCCCAGGGCAAGGTCTGCCCCAATCCCGTCAGCGCCTGCATTTAGAACTGCCCCTTTCCTCTCCCACCTCCCCTGCCCTGCAGTGGTCTCCGAGACATCATCCCCATGTAATAAATCACACCTTCTCAGTTTACTGTTTGCTGCCCTCACTAGAACGTGAGCTCTTTGAGGACAGGGATGCTGTTATGTCCCCAGCACCTAGAAGAGTGTCTGCTGTGTAGTAGATGCTTCATAAATACTTGCTGAATAAAGGAGTTGAATAAAGGGATGAGTGGATGAATGAATGAAGGTTACAATGGAAGGAGGGGGGAGATTCCCTTTCTGGCTCTCGGGGGTTGGGAGATCAAGTGAAAGATCTGTCCTAAATAGGCTGACCAGCCTTCTGGGGTTCCCCAGGACTGAGAGTTTCCCCAGAGTTCCAGCGCTCAAACCTGAGCGGTCCTGGGCAAACTGGGGGCGGGTGTTGGTCACCCTATCTAAACACAGTAACAATTCCAGCTGCAATAGCAATGGCCAATGACCTCTACGGTCTTATTGACCATGCACAGTTCTCTACCTGGCGGGGAAGGGTGGGCCGGGATTGGAATTCTGGTGATCCAGGGCGGGTGAGGGCACACCCTGGGCTTGTGGAGGGGAGTCCAGGAAGGTTCTGGAGGAAGTGACAGTGACACAGGAGGGAGGGAGGAGTCTAAGGAAGAACATCCCACATGACAACCTGTGCCAATGGCCCTGGGCCCAAGGTCACACCTGACCAGGGCTTGCTTTTTTTTTTTCTAATTTACTTTTCCCCACATGGATATGCAATTGTCCTAATGCCATTTATTGAAAACTCCTTAATTTCCCCACTTTCTATCATATCAAGTTCTCATATATCTGTTTCTGGACCTTTTTTCTATACCATAGAGCTATACGTCCCATCCTTGCACCACTAGGGCTGTTTCATCACTATAACTTTATTCATTTTGTTTTGGCCGTGCTGTGTGGCATGTGGGATCTTATGTCCCTGACCAGGGATCGAACCCGCGTCCCCTGCAGTGGAAGCTCGGAGTCTTAATCACTGGACCTCCAGGGAAGTCCCCAGGGCTTGCTTTGACATCCATGGAATGGTGGCAGGTGGGCACGGGGAGCAGCTGTCTGTGAGCCATCCTGGGTAGAAATGCAGGGTGGAGGGGAGGACAGATGGAGCTGGAGGGGAAGAAGCGGAGGAGGGAGGGAGGAAGGGAGGGAGGCCGGGCGAGAGACAGACAGAGAGTTTCCGGAGACAATAGCTCTGGCCGTGTCCTAGGGCATGAAAGCTGAAAATAGCTCCTAGTGCCGGGAGCCTTGGAGCCGGAGGCTGGGAGCCAGGGTGACTGGCTCTCCTCCCTGGTGTGTGTGTGTTGCGGGGGGGTGGGTGGCTCTGGGCTTCTCAGGCTGGGAATGGGGTGCACAGAGCAGGAACGGAGCAGGGACCCTTCTCTCTGGAACCTCGTGGGCCATCCTCAGCTCACAAAGCTGAGCCACTCCTTGCCCTACGAGTGGGGGGCTTATCCTCCCTGTCCCCTGGATCATACCCCCTCACACACAACTTCCCCGTGTGTGTTCCCAGCAACCAAGAGAATCTGTTTTTAAAAGATTTGGGGGAGGGGGGTAACCATACAAACAAGAGCAGAATGGATACTTTTTCAGGATATGAATGGCTCTGTGTAAGCCCACCCCCAGGGTAACCACAGTCCTGACCTCTAACACTCTTGACGAGTCAGCCTTGGTCTGGGCTTGCGGACCCACGGAAGCTTCCTCATTCCCTCCTTCAGGTCCCGACTCTCCCTCGGCGTCTTTGTGAGAAGCACCCGGGGAAGTGGGACTGCTAAGCTGTACTGCTGCTAGAACTCCACCTGGGCTCCACCAGGCTCCAGCCCCCCGCCCTGTCCACCTAACTGACCCTGAGGCACCTCAACTGGTAGGAGCAGCATCACCTTCCCTCCTGGGACTCGTGATACTTAAGGGAGACACCGAAAGACAAGCCTTTGGCTCCCTGGCTGGCAAAGAGCAGGTACTCAATTGTCATAAGTGTCCGTATCACTGAGGGTTCTCCAGACAAACAGAATCCATATGGGGTGTGTGTGTATATACACACACACGTACATATGTACAAGCATACAAAAATATACAGCTGTGTACATATGCAGTATGCGTACACACATATACACACATAGTATATACAATACACACATACATATATACACACATATAAAATGCAGTTCGTATATATACAGTATGTATACACACATATACACACAATATAGACAATACACACATACATATACACTATACATACACACATATAAAATGCATAGTTTGTATACAGTATGTACACATACGTATAACATATGCAATATACACACCTAGGTACATATATAGCATACGTATATACACACATACAAAGATATTTAGGTGTGCATATAGACAGTATACATACATACACATATAATATATGCAATACATACACGTACATACATATAGACACACATATACACCTACATATAAAAGCATATAGCATAAAAATATATATGTACTGTATATAGAAATTCATCGTATATATACATACATATATCATATATATAAGATATATACACATACATATATACAATGTGTACACACACACACCTATATGTAAATATGCGCATGTACATACACATATAAATTCATACGCAAGTGTGTATATAATAGTATATTCATATATACATATAATACCTAGAAACATATTGGGGGGGAGGTGTCACGGTACGTCAAGGGCGGGAGTCGAACCCGCCACCCCAGGCCCCGAGGGGTCTCCCCGGGTCTCCACTTCGGGCCGGTGGGTGTGGCCGGGGGCAGCTGAAGACGTGCGTGCGTGCTTGCGTGCGTACGTGCGTGCGTTCGTACGTGCGTACGTGCGTGCGTGGGGGCGGGTCCACGGGGCGGGAGGTGCTCGCCGCGAGTGAGTGGTTCAGCCGGGCCCCGGCTCATTGTGCTTGCTCAGGCCGGCCCCAGTTGGCAGCAGCGCTGGAGGCCCCGGGCCTGTGACCACAAAGAGGGAGCCGGGGGCCGGACGGGAGCAGGCCGGCGGCGGCGGCGGCGGCGGCGGCGCCGGCTGAGGCCCAGGCCAGGCTCCCTCCCCTCAGCCTCCCGCCCGCCCGCCCGCCTGTCCCGCCCCCGCCGGCGGCGCCCCGCCCCTCCCCCAACCGCCAGACTAGCCTGGTGCGGGGGCCGCGCGCGAAAACGTGGGGGAGAAGCTGAGACTGGAGTCGCCCGTGGTGGCCGAGCCCGCCGTCTACCCATGGCTGCTGCTGGTCTACGTGAGTGCCGCCCGTCCCCTCTTCCCGGACCTCCACCTCTCTTCCCCCACGGCGCGCGCTGAGCCCACCGAGTAACGGAGCGACTCGAGTCGCCAGACCCTCTTTGGAGCCCCCCTTCCCGCCCTGCCTGGTTCTCCACGGCCGTTTCCAGCCCCCGCGCGCAGGGTGGGCAGAGGGGAGCCGGGGCCGGCCGGGGCCACAGACTCGGCAGCGGGGACCCCGCGCTTCCGAGGGGCGCCCGAGCCGGTCTGCCGTTGGCCCTGTAGGGCTGGGGACCCAGGTCCCCCCCACCCCGGCCTGGACTGCCGGCGGGCTTGCCCTTCCGTACTTTATGATCTTGACACGTCGGGTTTCTTTTTCCTGGCCAGCTTTACCATTACCTGACCAGCTTTCCCAGCATCCCCTGATAATGTGTTAGATATTCAAGTTTTAGGGCCCGGTCCCAGCCCTATGGAATCAGCAACTCTGGTGGGGCTCAGTGATCTCTGTTACAACAGGCCCTCCAGATGATTTTTATTCACCTTAAAGTTTGAAAATATCTGCATTGTCAGCTGGCCGAAGCGTCCACCAGCAGGTGAAGGGGAGTGGCGCCTGGAAAAGATAGGGACTAGCCAAGGTAAGTACAGTAGCATTTGCCATGGTAGTAATGGAGAATGCCTTTTCTCCACTGGTTGGCACAGACTAGTATCTGGGAGCAGTGGCAGGGTTATTTAGGATGCTTTACATTGCAGTGTAGAGTGACCGCTGTCCTGGTTTGCCAGGGACTTCCCCTGTGTGAGCACTTAAAATCTCATCCTGGCAAACCCCTTAGCCTTGGGTTTGATAAACTTAGGGAATAACATGAAATTTAGGGGAAACATGATCTAGGTTTTGGGCAAGTCACAAGTGCTAATTAAAGCTAAGCAAGTATGGACAACATCTAGCCTTCTTTACCCCTTTGCGGGGAGGTAAATCTTGATTGGGTGAGAGGACTTATTGTTAAGAGATCTTTGTAGAAACATCCCCTTCTGCTTAGTCCGCTGGTTCTCCGTTCTGGCTAGACATTGGCATCGTCTGAGGAGAGTTAAAATGATTGTATTGGTCTAGCATGACCAACCGTCGGTGTGAGGGTTTTTAAAAAGTGCTTCAGAGGATTCTAATGTGCAGCCAAATTTAGGTGCCACTGCTTAAGCTTTTGAACCGCTGCTATGTATTTTCACCTCATCTTGCTGTGAGAATATCCAACTGTAGTTGAGGTTTGTTGTTTTTCTTTTTCTTTTTTTAACTGTCTTATTATAAGAGTTACTGTCTTAAATAAGATTGAATGGACAGAAAATCCTGCTAGTCCATTTGGTATAGCTGGATACCCAGAGTAATATCGTTAAGATATGTACCATTTAAGTATTGTGACTGGCCTTTTAAAAATTAACATATGCATTAAATTAGTATTGATAGTATAGATCTCTTTCGAAGTTGTCATGTTGGGGAGCTATACCTCTAATCTGCTGCCATTGCTAAATATCTGGACACCTCTTATTAGGAATTGCTTTTAAAAATCTTTAGGGATTAAAACCAAGATTGTTGTATTATTTGTACTGGGACCACAAAAACCTCACAGAGTTCCCCCGCTGTACCTTCTACCCCCATCTCTAACCCTTGGCAACTTCTAATCTGTTCTCCATCTCCACAGTTTTGTTATTTTAAGAATAATATGTAAACATAATCATGAATTACTTAATCTTCGGAGATTGGCTTTTAAAAACTTTCCCCTCGGCATCATTCCCTTGAAGTTCATTTCAATTTTTGCATATATTAATAATTTGTTCCTTGTTGTTGCTCGGTAGTATTCTATCATAAGATTTTATCACAATCTGTTTCAACATTCACCCATTGAAAGACATTTGGGGAGTTGCCAGTTTGTGGCTATTAGAAATAAAACTGCTATGAACATTTATGTGTAAGTTTCTGTGGGAACTTCATTAAGTTTTTGTTTCTTTTGGATAAATGCTCAAGAGTACAATTACTGCATTGTAGGGTGAATCTACTTTTAGGATTAAAAGAGACTGTCAAGCTGTTTCTCAGAGTGGCTAAACCATTTTATTTTCCCACCAGTGATGTGATATAATTTTTCTACGTACTCGCTAGCATTTGATGTTGTCACTATACTTTAATTTTAGTTATTCTCTGATATCTCATTATGGTCTTAATTTGCATTTCCCTGATGGCTAACGATGTTGAACATCTTTTCATGTGCTTCTTTGCCATGTGTATATTCTCTTCCATGAAATGTCTGTTCCTGTCTTCTGCCTATTCTCTAGTTGGATTTTTTTAAGTTGTTTGGAGAGTTCTTTGTATATTATAGATACAAGTCATTTGTCTCCTATGGGATTTTCAAATATGTTTTCCCACTGTGTAATTTGAGTTTTCATCCACTTAAAAGGATCTTCTATGAAGCATTTTTAACTCATTTTGATGAGATCCAATTGATCAGTTTTTGCTTTTATTGATCATACTTTCGGTGTCAAGTCTAAGAATTATTCACCTAGTTGTAGATGCCAAAGATTTTCTCCTATTTTTTTTTTTTTCTAAAAATGTCCTGCTTTTACATTTAAGATTATGATCCACTTTGATTTAATTTTTGTGTAAGATGTGTAAGGTTTAGGTTAAGGTTCATTGTTTGTTTGTTTGTTTTTGTCGAGGGATGTCCAACTGTTTCAGTACCATTTTTTGAAAAGTCTATTCTTCCTTGATAGCTTTTGCACTGCTGTCAAAACCAAGTTAAATGTATTTGTGTCAGTCTATTGCTGGGTTCTCTGTTCCATTCCATTGATCTATGTATCTACCCTCCATCACTACTGCGAAATCTTGAAATTGGGTAGATTAATTCCTCCCATTTTAATCTTCCTTTACAAATTGTTTTAGCTATTCTTCAGCCTCTTCCTACCATATAAATCTTAGAATAAGCTTGTCTATATCCACAAAAACCTTGAGGGCATTTTAAGAGTAATTGTGTTAAGCCTCTTAACTTGGGGAGAATTGACAGCTTTATTATGTTGTGTTTTCTAATCCGTGAACAAGGTATGTCTCCCTCTTTGTTTGGGACTTTTAAAATTTTCTTCATCAGCATTTTGTAATTTTCAGTATAGAGGTCCTATAAATGTCTTATTGGGCTTCTATTTAAGTATTTATTTAGGTCAGTTGTAAATGGCATCACATATTTTTATTTAAGCTTCTACACATTTGTTATTAATATATAATTTGATAAAATTGTGTGGATCTTGTACTCTAAAACATTTACAAACTAATATTATTTCTCAAGCTTTATGTGGATTCCTTGGTATTTTCTCCATTTAGATTATCATCTCATCTTCAGATATAGACAGTTTTAGTTTTCCTTATTCAATATAATAGGATATATTACTATTCAACATTCAGGAGGATATATTCCTTCCTATTCAACATAGTAGGAATAGTTCTTTCATCTTTTAAATAAACTTTTTAAAAATTTAACTTTTAAATTTATCTATTTATTTATTTTTGCTTTATTTTCTTACTAGAACCCCCAGTAATATATTTAATAAAAGTGGTGAGAGCAGATATCGGTGCCTTGTTTCTGATCTTACAGAGAAAGCGTTCAGTCTTTCACAGTTAAATATAATGTCGGTATAGGTTGTTGGTAGATCATCGTTATGAGTTTCTGTATGTTCCTTTTCTATTCCTAGTTTGCTTGGAGTTTCTTTTCTTCTTTTTTTTTAAATCATGAATGGGATTGGATTTTGTCAAATGCTTTCTCTGCATTAATGATTAGGATCACATGACTTTTCCCCCTTAATCTATTGGCTATGGTAGATTACATTGTTTGATTTTCAAATATTTAACCAACTTTGCATAACTGGAATAAATACCACTTGGTCATGGTATATTATTCTTTTTATATATTTCTGGAGTTAATTTGCTAATATTTGGCTGAAGATTTTTACAGCCAATTTCATAAAAAATACTGGCCTGTAGTTTTCTTCTTTCTATACTATCCCAGTCTGGTTTTGGTATCAAGGTAATACTGGCTTCATAAAATTAATTAGGAACTGTTCCCTCTACTTCTGTTTCTTATCAAGTCATGTAAAATTGGTGTTAATTCTTTAAGTCTTGGGTAAAAGTGAAACATCTAAGCCTGAATATTTCTTTTGGGAGTTTTTAAATGAAAAATCAGTGTTTCTCATAGTTACAGGAAAATTGAGATTGTCTCTTTCATCTTGGCTGAGTTTTGGTAGTTTTGGGTGTAGACGCATTGGTCCATTTCATCCACATTTTTGAATTTATAGTGTAGACTTGTTCATAATAACTTGTCCCTTATTAACCTGCAGGATATGTCATGGTATCCTTGGTTGCATTTCTGATATCTGTGATTTGTGCCATCTCTCTTTTTATCTTGATCAGTCTTGCTACATCTTTCTTGATGAGATTGTTTATTTTGAAGAACCAGCCTTTTGTTTCATTGATTTCCTCCCCCCCCCCATTTTCCTGTTTTCAGTTTCATGGATTTTTGTTTCATCTTTATTATTTCCTTCTTTCTGCTTGTTTAGTGTTTTTTCCTCTTCCGTTTTTACTATTTTAATATAGAAAATTAGACTATTTCTTTGAAATATTTTCTTTCCCAATTTAGTGCTATAGACTTCCCTTTCAGCATTGCTTTCACTTCATTCCACAAATGTTGATCTGTTATATCTCCATTTTCTTTTATTCTATGCATTTAAAAATTTTTCCTTGACTTTTTACCCATGAGTTATTTGGAATTGTGATGTTTAGTTTTCATGTGATTGAAGATTTTCCTGTTGTCTTTCTGTTATTGATTTCTAGTCTGGTTCCATTATGGCTAGAGAATATACTCTCTATGATTTTAATTCTTTTAAATCTGCTAATGTTTTTTTTTATCACCCAGTGTATGGTATATGAGTGAATGTTCCATGGACACTTGAATATGTATTCTGCTTTTATTGAGTGTGTTCTTTAAATGTCAGTTATATCCTGTTGATTGATGATGTTTTCAGTTCTTCCATACCCTTGCTGATTTTTCTCTCTGGGAGTTCTATAAATTGCTGTGTTGAAGTCTCAAATAATAATTGTGGATTTGAAATTCTCTCCTTTTACCTTTTTCAGTGTTTGCTTCATGTGTTTTGAAGTTCTGTTGTTTGGTGCACACACATTTAGTATCACTAGGTCATCTAGGTGGATTATTCCTGTTATCTTTATGTAATGACCCTCTTTGCCCCTAATAATTTCCTTTGCTCTGAAATCTACTTTATCTGATATTAATATAGCCATTCCTGCTTTTTCTGATGAATGTTCACATGATATACCTTTTTCATCCTTTTACTTTGAACTACCTATATCATGATGTTTAAAGTAAGCTTCTTATAGACAGTATAGAGTTGGATCATGCTTGTGATTTTTTCATCTACTCTTCCAATCTCTGTCTTTGACTTGGTTATTTAGATCATTTACAGTTAATGTAATTATTGCTATGTTAAAGATTAGGTCTACCATTTTATTTTTTGTTTTGTCTTTTACCTTAGTTTCTCAATCCTGTGTTTCTCTTATTTTGCCTTCTTGTGGGTTACTTAAACATTTTTTGGTAAGTCCATTTTAATCTAATTTATTTATAATCATTTGTGTATACTGTTTGTATAGTTTTCTTAGTGGTTGCTTTTGGCCTTACACTATACATATGTAACTTATCATAGCCTACTGGAATCTGTCTTTTATTACTTCAAGTGAAGTTTCAAAATTTTACTTCCATTTAGGTCTCTTAATAGTCCCCAGTTTTAAAGTATGATTTTCTGTAGTATTTCCTTTATATACATTGAGAACCACATCAGATGGTGTCATAATTTTTGTTTGACCATCATAGGGAATTTAAGAAACTCATGAGACTAATGATAGTCTCTTATATTTATCCCACTTGTTTTCACCCATTCCATTGTTCGCCTTTTCTTTCTGAAGTTGCCAGTCTTCTGTTATTGTTTTTTATGTTTTCATAACAGTAGGTGATATCTGGGCTTTCCAGTGCCATTGGATATGAGTTTCAGGAAACACTGAGCCTGGCTCACTTAATGCTACTGAGTTGGAGGGTTTGTATACGTTGGGCCTGTTGGCACAGCAGATGCTAGCAGATTAGACTAATGCTGATGGGACTAGTGCCACAGGAGGATGCATTCCCATTCAGGCTATGCTGCTGCTACAGTAGATCAAATCCCCCTCTACCCCAAGTGTGGGGCAGTGACCTGCTGCTGTCACTGCTTCTTTATTAGGCTGCTTTCGCCTCAGGTGTGTGGTGGGATCCCTTGGAAGCTGCTGCTGCTGTGAATCACAGGGTTAAATTCATTTTAGAAATACTTAAATATAAATATATAGCCTGGCTCTTGTAGGACGTCTGTATTTGTTTTTTATTGCTTTCATACGAATTACCGCAAATTGAGTGACTCAAAACATCGTAAATTTATTACCTTACAAGTCTGACATTGGTCTCAGTTGAGTAAAGTAAAAGTGTTGGCAGGATCGACAGATGAATGGATAAAGCTGTGGCACATATATACAATGGACTATTACTCAGCCATAAAAAGAAAAGAAATTGAGTTATTTGTAGTGAGGTGGATTGACCTAGAGACTGTCATACAGAGTGAAGTAAGTCAGAAAGAGAAAAACAAATACCGTATGCTAACACATATATATGGAATCTAAAAAAAAAGAAAAAAATGGTTATGAAGAACCTAGGGGCAGGACAGGAATAAAGACTCAGCCATAGAGAATGGACTTGACACAGGGAGGGGGAAGGGTAATCTGGGATGAAGTGAGAGAGTGGCATGGACATATATACACTACCAAATGTAAACTAGATAGCTATTGGGAAGCAGCCACAAAGCACAGGGAGTGGAATCCTGCAGTGTTTGCTGATGGTCATTTGACTGGTGTGAGCTGAAACCTTTTTGACGTTGAATTTGCATGTGGCTAATAATTCCTTATACTGAGCTTTAGGCATGTCCTTTTTTTTCTTTTCCTTTTTTTTAAAGAGTGACTACAACTTCCCTCTTCATATTGACGTCTTGAAAAATTTGTCATGTGTTGAATTTCCTTGCCTATTCCCTACCCCAGGGCATTTTTTGAGGGCAGGCGTCATTTACAGCCCAGCAGTCCTTGTGACTATTAAGCTACCATTAGCACTGGGTTTAAAGCTGCTGTTGTGGGAAAGAGCCACAAGGTGGCAGCATTATTTCGTTCTCAACTCTTGTTACTAGGGCAACAGAGTCTTCCTGGAGGTAGTGTTCCAAGGTTGTAAATTAGAGTGGAATGTGCTGGGACAAGCCCCCAGAAGTTTATGTCTCCTTACTTATGTTTGCTTTTTAAATTTAATTTCTATTTCTTATCGGAGTAAATTTGATTAGAGTGTTGTGATTGTTTGGCTGTACAGAATCTGCTCAATGATTCATGCATATGTCTGTTCATCTTCGGATCCTGTTACCATGTATGTTATTACAGAATGTTGAGTAGACCTCCCTTGGTATTTGGTAGGTGTTTTGTCATTATATATTTTCTATGTATTCGTGATTATATAATTCATATAGTTTATATGTTATATGTTTATATACATTTAACATACATTAATCTATGTATGTTAGCCCCTTAGTCCTAAATTATCCATCCTCCCACCTTTCATTTTGGTTAACCATTAGTTTGTTTTATAAGTCTGTGAGTGTCTTTTTCTGTGGAAATATGTTCATTGGTAGCAATCTTAGGATAACATGTATAAATGATATCATAGGATATTTGTCATTCCCTTTTGACTGACTTAACCTAATATGATTATTTCTAGGCTCATCTGTAGTCCTGTAAACGGCACTGTTCATTTTTTTCCCGAGGCTACTATTCCATTCGGTACGTATACCACTTCTTCTTTGTCCATTTATCTGTTGATGGGCATTTTGTTTGCTTCCATGTCTTGCCTATTGTAAATACTGCTGCAATACACGATTTTCCATCCCGTGTCTTTTGGATTCTGGCTTTCACAGGTGACAGGCCCAATAGTGGGCCTTCCAGATCATATGGTGACTCACTTTTTACCTTTAAACACACTGCCATTCTGTTCCTATTATTGGCTGTTACCAGTTTACATCCCACTTAGACCGAGAGGTTATGCTGTTCTCCACAACTTCTTCAACATCTATTGTTTGTTGACTTTTTGCTGATGGTCATTCTGACTGGTGTGAGGTGATACCTTTGTGTAGATTGGGTTTCCATGCGTCTGACAATTCCTGATGTTTTGCGTTTATCAATGTCCTTTTCATTTTTTTTTAAGATTGAGCTAAACTTACAACTTCTAATTGCCTTCTTGAAAAATTTGCCGCGTTTGGATTTTTTGGCCATTCCCTGCCCCAGGATATTTTTTGAGGGCATGAGTCATTTACAGCCCTGCAGTCCTTGTGAATATTAGTGACCATTAGCAGTAGATTTGAGCTGCTGTTTGAGGAAACGGCCTTAGGGTGGGAAGACTTCTACGTTGCCAACTCTGCTTGCTAGGGAAACAGAACCTTGCTGCAAGTTGTGCTTTTAGGTTGCAGATTAGAGTGGAATGTGCCAGGACAAACCCCCATAAGTTTTAGCCTCCTTAATTCTTGTCTGTGTCTTTAAGTTGTAGTTTTTATCAGAGCAAACTTGATTGAAAAATGTCTTTTTTTCTAGGTGTACAGAATCTTGTTCATTTACACATATACATATATCTATTGATCTTTGGGTTCTTTTCCATGTAGGTTATTACAGAGTGTTGAGTAGACCACTCTTGGTATTCCATAGGTCTTTGGGGATTATATATTTTATATGTATTAGTATATGTGTGTTAACCCCAATATCCTAATTTATCCATTCCTCACACCTTTTCTTTGGCTTAACCATAAGTTTGTCTTCTCAATCTGAGATTGCCTTTCTCTGTGGAAATATGTTCATTTTTATGAATTTTCAGATAACATAAGTGATATCAAAAGGCATTTGTCTTTCGCATTCTGATTTACTTCACGTTGTGTGATTATCTCTAGGCTCATGTGTGGTGCTGCATATGCCATTCTTTTACTTTTTTTCGTGACTTATATTCCATTCTGTCTATATACCACTTCTTCTTTGTCCATTCATCTGTTTATGGACCTTTTTTTTGCTTCCATATCTTGGCTATTTCAATATTGCTGCAGTGCACATTTGCCTGCCTCTGTCTTTCCGATTCTGGTGGCCTTAGGTTATAGGCCCAAAAGGTGCCCTGCCGCATCATATGGTAGCTGAATTTTTACCTTTTAAAGCAGCTCCATTCAGTTTGTGTTAGTGCTGTTACCACTTTACATCCCACCAGCAGCTAGAAGGTACACAGTTCTCTACAAGCCCTTCAGCATTTATAGTTTGTAGACTTTTTGCTGATGGTCATTTGACTGGTGTGAGCTGAAACCTTTTTGGACGTTGGATTTGCATATGGCTAAGAATTCCTCATAGTGAACTTTAGGCATGTCCTTTTTTTTCTTTTCCTTTTTTTTTAAAGAGTGACTACACCTTCCCTCTTCATATTGAGTTCTTGAAAAATTTGTCATGTGTTGAATTTCCTTGCCTATGCCCTACCCCAGGGCATTTTTTGAGGGCAGGCGTCATTTACAGTTTTTTTTTAAATTTAATTTATTTTATTTTTTATTTTATTTTATTTTTGGCTGTGTTGGGTCTTCATTGCTGCGCACTGGCTTCCTCTAGTTGCGGTGAGCGGGGGCTACTCTTTGTTACAGTGCGCAGGCCTCTCATTGTGGTGGCTTCTCTTATTGTGGAGCACGGGCTCTAGGGTGCGCGGGCTTCAGTAGTTGTGGCACGCGGGCTCAGTAGTTGTGGCGCACGGGCTTAGTTGCTCCGCGGCATGTGGGATCTTCCGGGACCAGGGCTCGAACCCGTGTCCCCTGCGTTGGCAGGCGGATTCGTAACCACTGCGCCACCAGGGAAGGCCAAGAAGGTGTTTTTTAACGTGTAATTTGAGCAAGTGGTTCCGTGTTATTAACATGCCCGGGGCGGGGTGGGGGGTCGGTGTGACAGGCCTGCCCTCCTCTGCAGGTCTAGTTCCAGTCTCTGAAAGGCATTGAGGATTCTGTTTGAGGATTCTGTCTTCCTTTGTGTTTTCTGCTCCCCACGCTCCCTCCTGTAACCCCTTTCTGCCATCCCCACTCCCCCCACCCCCCCAGTCACACGTTGCAAACCCCAGACCCGTTTTTTCCGTTGTGATTAAACCGTCACCTGAAGCCGCCTCCAGGAGCCTCTGATCTGAACCCCCTAGTGGCATTAACGTGGCCCTCGTGCTATTAACTTCAGCCTCACAGACTTTCCCCGCTGAGAACAGCTTTGCTGGGCACTGAGGGTCTGTGACTTTTATCTCAGTTAGGCCGTTAAAAAACTGAAACATGGTTTAGATAAATAAATAACTCCTCCTTCCCTTCCTCCTGACTCTGAGCTTGGAGCTGGTGAGCTGTCTGGGGAGAAGGTCACGGGATGGGGGCTGGGGGATGGGGAGAGAGGACAAGGTAACCGTGCCTGACACGGATCTGTAACTACACGTGGACAGAGCTCTATACTGAACGTGTCTGGTCCCTCCTTTGCTCCGAGGCGTTCCCGTTTTCTGGTTGGTGTGAGGGGTGGGGCAGAGTGGAAGGTGGACCAAGGTTGCAGTAGCTTTGTCTGACTCTAGGTCTGTGACATCCCCCTTCAAGCACATCCCTCTTCCCCACTGTCTCCCCATCTCTTCCCTCCGCCCCTTTCCGTGACTGTCTCCCTGTGTTTCCACCTTGTTGCTTTTCTGTGGTCCCTCTGTTTCTCTTTCACCCTCTACCTGTCTCCGCCTTTTGTCTCCTTCCGAACCTTCCAGCATCCCCTGTGCTGCGGTTGGCGCATGGTTTGGGGGATCGCCCTCCAACGCGGGCTGCAGGCGACTTGTCAGACTGCTTTGTGAAACCAAAAAATGTAGAAATCTTTCATTTCCTTGGCCTCTGAGGCTTCGCTGGGGTGGCGGGCAATTGGCAGGCCTGTCGGCTACACCCCACACTGGTCGTTGTTTCATATTCTTAGCTATAAAAGTGGGGATACAAATGGTACCTGCTTCATAAGGCCGTAGTGAGGATCCAGCAGGAAGTGGATGCGAAGCCCTGAGCACAGTGATTGATTCTCAGCAGATGCTCAATGAATGAAATCTCTTAAATGAAATCGTTTATTATAAAAATGTTTAGTCCGGGGTAAAAGTGGACCAGAACAATGAGCCCCCATGCATATACATCAGCCAGATTCGGTATGTTTCAACATTTTGTGTACCTGCTTTGTCCATCCCCTCTTCTTGTGGTTGCCGGAATATTTTAAAGCAATTAGCAAACCCCTCGTAGCATTTCAGCCCTATGTGCGTCTCTAAAAAATCTGAATGTTTTCTCATACAACCTTAAGACCTTTATGCCAACCAATGAAAATGATGATTCTTACTTTAATACTGAGTCCATATTCAGGTTTTTCTGATTAACTTTAAAATGTCCTTTTACTCTTGTGTTTTTTGAATCAGGATCCAAATATTGTTCTTGTATTGTAATTGGTAATAACATCCCATTAATCCAGAACAGCCCCCCACCCCACCCCCACCCCCACCCCCAGGTAATTGACGTATTGAAGAAACTGGGCCGGCTGTAGAGTGTTCCACATTCTGGATTTCTCTGTTTGCTTTTTCGTGGTGTCATTTAAATTGCACTTCTGCTTCCTAAATTTCCTATGAGCTGAAAGCCAGCTCCAACAGCTGGATTAGCGTGTTAGGTTCGGACTTTGTAGCAAGAGGCACATGACACGTAGGGGCCGCTCTGCCGTCCGTCACTTCTCTAAAGTGGGCTCAGGTGCGCTCAGCTCTCCGGCTCCTCACTCAGCTGTCATCTGCCATTCGTTTCATTTTCACTGACGATCTCTGCATAAATCGATTATTTTATTAGGAAGTTAGGAAGCGGTGAGTTTGCTAATCATGCCATTCCTTCCACGTTGACTGCTTTTTACTCATCCACTTGCGCTATATATTTGCCTGTAAAGACAGTCAGGTGCGGTTGGCAGATTTCTGCGACGTCTCCCGTGACTTTTAAAAGCCTCCAGGGGTTACTCCCAGGGGTAACCCGCTGAAAGAGATTTTGCAGATATAATTAAGGTTGTGTTCTGGGTGGGTTGAATTTGCTCACACCAGCCCTTTAAAAGCAGAGAATGTCCTCAGGCCGGCAGCAGAAGTCAGAGAGATTGAAGCAGGAGAAAGGTGGGACGCACCCTTGGCAACTTTGCAGGTGGAGGGGGCCCCATGAGAAGGATTGTGAGTGTGTCGAGGAGCTGAGGGTGACCCCTCCTCCTTGGCAGGCAGCAAGGGAACGGGGACCTCAGTCCTACAGCCCTCGGACCTGCATTCTGCCAACAGCATGAATGAGTTTGGGAGCAGATTCCTCCCTGGAGCCTCTAGATAAGAACCCAGGTTGCCAGCACCTTGATTCTGGCTTTGTGAGCCCCTAGGCAGAAAACCCAGCAGAGCCAGCCAGGACTTCTGACCTCCAGAACTGGGAGGTATTTATTAGCGGTGTTTTTAAGTCACTGAGTTTGTGGGTGTTTGTTACACAGCAATAGAAGACTAATAGAGCAGGATCAATGCTTAACTTCTTTGTTTTTAATTGCCGGTTTCCAGAATAAAAAAGGTTAAGTAAATGACAGCTGCCTTTATCTTCCTCATCCTTACATAGAAACCATACGTCTTAACGGACATCAATGAAGTGGATTCCTAATTTGCTGTCAGTAAAACTTACTCATTTAGAGATTGACAAGTGTCCTGGGTTTGGCTCATTGAAAGAATGGTTTTAAAGGGATACTGGTTATCAAATAGACAGTAAAATCAATTTGTCGGTTAAAATCAATTTGTATGGTTAAGATGTTTTGCTACCATTTTCTTCTGTGATATACTGAAATAATTTCATCATATGCAAGTGGGGCACATAACATTTGATAAATTCCATCTGTCTGTTGACAATCTACTCACTTCTCTGACTGCATACCCTCTCCTGTTAGAGAAGGATGTTTCCGATTATAAGGAGACTCCAAAATAGATGCTTAATTCATAAAGTATGCAAATGTTACTCTCATATATAAAGAACATCATGGTTAAAGTACTATGACGTCACATCATTATTGCCATGGAAGACATTTCATTTTCTCACACTGACTTCAGAGCTTAATCCAGAGTCTGAATATTGATCTTTTTGAATTCGTGTGAGAATTGGTGTCTTTGAAACATGGTTTTGGTCAAAACAAAATTTTGCAACTTTTACTCTTTGAAAAACAGCTTTATCGAGGCATGCTATTACATGTTATAAAATTCACTCACTATGAGTGTAAATTTGATGAGTTTTAGTAAACTCTGAGTTGTGCAGCCAGCACCACAGTCTAATTTTAAAACATTTCCATGTGTCAAAGAGACCCCCTGTGCCCACTTGTAGTCACTTCCTGCTCCCATCCCCAGGCAACCAATAATCTGCTTTCTGTCTCTATAGTAATTTTCCTTTTCTGAACATTTCATATGAGTGGAATCTTACAGGTTGTAGACTGTTTGTCTTTTGCACATGGCTTCTTTCATTTAACACCAGGTTTTGGAGGTTGATCCACGTTGTGTGTTCCGGTCTCTCGTTCCCTTTTGTTGCTGAATAATATTCCATTACGTGGATAGACCACATTTTGTTTATCCCTTCGCCAGTTGATGGACATTTGAATTATTCCCACTTTTGGTCTATTACAAACGATGCTGCTGTGTTCACATTCACGTACAAGTGTGGATGTATGTTTTCATTTCTCCTGGGTATGTAAGTAGGAGTGGAATTGCTGGGCTGTATGGTGAATTCATGTTTAACTTTCTAAGGAATCACTAGTTGCTTTCTAAATTATACTACATTTACATTCTCACCATCATTTTATGAGAGTTCCAGGTTTGCCATAGCCTCATCAACACTTGCTGTTGTCTTTGATTCTAGCCTTCCTAGTGGGTGTGAAGTGGTGCTTCATTGGGGTCTTGATTTGCATTTCCCTAACAGTTAGTGATATTGGACATGTTTGTGGTGATTAGCCATTCTTATATCTTCTTTGGTGAAATATCTATTTAAATCTTATGCCCATTTAAAAAATTGATTGTCTTTATTTATGTTATTTATCATGTGTATAATTCACAAATACTTCCTCCCAGTCAGTGGCTTCTTTTTCATTTTCTTCATAGTGACTTTTGAAGTACAGAAGGTTTTAATTTTGAAGTCCAGTTTACAACTTTTTGGAATGAATTTTAGTGTCTTATCTAAGAACTTTTTGCCTAACTGAATTCCCCAAAGATTTTTTTCTCTTTTTCTTCTAGAAGTGTTTTAGCATTTTAGCTCTTAGGTCTTTGTTTGATTTTTGAGTTGTCATGTATAACGTGAGGTAAGAGTCTAAATTCATCTTTTTTTGCATGTGGCTATCTAGTTGTCTGAAAAATGTTTGTTTTTTTGTTTGAAGATAAAAACGTTTCCTTCCCCCGTTGGATTGTCTTGGCACCTTTGTTGAAAATTGATTGACCATAAACTTAAGGACTTATTTCTGGACTCTTAGTTTTGTTCTGTGGATGTATATGTCTGTCCTTATGCTGGTCCCACAGTGTCTTGATTACTGTAGCTTTATAGTAAGTTTTGAAATCAGGAAATAAAAATCTTCTCACTTTATTCTTTTCTTTCTTTCTTTTTTCAAACTTGTGTTTGGCTCTTCTGGATCCTTTGCATTTCCATATGAATTTTAGCATCAGTTTTTCAATTTCTGCCCCCCCTCAAAAAAAAGCCTACTCAGATTTTGGTAGGGATTTTGTTGAATGTATAGATTTGAAGACAACTGTCATTTTAACAACATTAAGTCTTCCAATCCATGAATGAAATGTCTCTACAGTTGTTTACGTCGTCCCTAATTTCTCTCAGCAGTGCTTTGTAGTTTTCAGTCTTATGTGTCTTCTTAAATTTATTCACAAATATTTTAATGTTTTTGATGCTATTATGGATGAAATTGTTTCTTTAATTTCATTTTTGGTTGTTCATTGCTAGTACATGGAAATAGAATTGGATTTTGTATGGTGATCTTGTATCCTACAATCTTGCTGAACTAATTTATTAGTTCTAGTAGATTTGTGTATGTGTGTATGTGTGTGAGTTCTTCAGGATTTTCTACATGTAAGATCCTGTCTCTGAATAAAAACAAATGTACTCCTTTCTTTCCAGTCTGGTGCCTTTTCTTTTCGATTTTTACTTTTCACTTTAATTTCTTAAATATTTATTAACGTTGGTCTCAAACATATTTAGCATGCTTTCAAAGAACATTCGGGTTGAAAGAATGCATAAATTATATTTGGCGTTTGGGGCTAAGGCATAAGAAATATACTTGCCATGGACTTTGAAAAAAAAATGTATGTTTCATTATAAAAAGGATACATTGGAAAGACAGAAATTGCTACCTTACAAAGTTCTTTTTTTTAAATCATTATTTATTTATTTATTTATTTATTTAGTTTTGTCTGTGTTGGGTCTTCGTTTCTGTGCGAGGGCTTCCTCTAGCTGCGGCAAGTGGGGGCCACTCTTCATCGCGGTGCGTGGGCCTCACTATCGTGGCCTTTCGTTGCGGAGCACAGGCTCCAGACGCGCAGGCTCAGTAGTTGTGGCTCACGGGCCTAGTTGCTCCGCGGCATGTGGGATCTTCCCAGACCAGGGCTCGAACCCGTGTCCCCTGCATTGGCAGGCAGATTCTCAACCACTGCGCCACCAGGGAAGCCCTGGGTTTTTTTTTAATTGAAGTATAGTTGATAGAATGTTGTGTTAGTTTCAGGTGTACAGCAAAGTGATTCAGCTATACATATATGTATTGTTTTTCAGATTCTTTTCCATTATAGGTTATTACAAGATACTGAATGTAGTTCCCTGTGCCATACAGTAGGTCCTTGTGTTTATCTATTTTATATATAATGGTGTGTATCTGTTAATCCCAAACTCCTAATTTATCCCTCCCCACGTTTCTCCTTCGGTAGCCATAAGTTTGTTTTCTATGTCTGTGAGTCTATTTCTGTTTTGTAAATCAGTTCATTTGTATCATTTTTTTAGATTCCATGTATAAGTGATACCATGTAATATTTGTCTTTCTCTGTCTGACTCACTTCACTTAGTATGATCATCTCTAGGTCCGTCCATGTTGCTGCAAATGGCATTATTTCATTCTTTTTTATGGCTGCATAATATACCATTGTGTATATATTGATATATACCACATCATCTTTATCCATTCATCTGTGGACGGACATTTAGGCTGCTTCCATGTCTTGGCTATTGTAAGTAGTGCTGGAGTTTGTTTTTTAAAAAAGCATATAAACTATACAATTCCTAGTTAATATATCATGATACTAAAATCCAGAATTTGGGGGCAGTGCACAGGTCTCTGCTTTATGTGCTTTGTTGAATGAGACATTGAGAATCTAATATATATTAAGTGCTCCACTGGAAATGTCTTATTAAACAAAACAACACATAGGGGAGACTAGAACAGCGTCAGGCCACAGAGGACTTTCCACCTGCCACCAGCTCACTCTGCAAAAGGATGGATGTGAAACCCACAGACCTCTGGCATGCCAGTATCAGACAGCTGTAAGGAGTGTTTACTACTGCCCAGAAGTCTCCGAAATTCTTGGAAGGGGCTACTGGTGATGTTTCAGCGCCATGAGTTTAGATCCCACGGCAAGTGTGGGGAAACCACTCTTAGCCAAAAGGAAAGTCTAGCCAATCAGCCAACATCTGCAACTGACTCAACTTTGTAGCTGTCTCGTTGCCTGGGTCCACATAATTAAGGGAAAATGCTACATGCTCTAGCAATATTAGCAAAGCTGGGGTCTTAATATATATTCCTAGAGAGTTCTAAGGACCCAGGAAACATCACCTCTACTGGAAAAGTTGACCGTCAGCTTTTTGAACTGACAGTAGAGGGATGATTGGGCGGGTTTAGGACTTTAGGAGCCCCAAACGCCTGAAATTCCAGGTGGCAGTGCACTGTCATTAATATCCCCTGGTTTTAGCTCTTTGGGAGATACCTTTTCTGAGGGTTTTATACATTATTTTTGATTTATTTTAGTATTCCTACTTCTAGTCAAAGTCAAGACCAGGAAATGTAGAGATATGCTATGAGGTGGTTCTCGGGCTTTGTTTGAAATCTACTAAAAATTCCGTCATTCGTTCAGTGACTTTCACTGTGTACCATGCATCCGTGAGTAGTACTGCTATGGGTGCCCCTATGGAGCTGACATTCTTTGTTTAATATATTTATTTAATTATTTATTTGGCTGCGCTGGGTCTTAGTTGTGGCACGTGGGATCTTTTAGTTGCAGCATGCGAACTCTTAGTTGTGGCATGTGGGATCTAGTGCCCTGACCAGGGATCGAACCCGGGCCCCCCTGCACTTAGCCACTGGACCACCAGGGAAGTCCCTGGAGCTAACATTCTACCGGGGGGTTGGGGGGGGGGCGGGAGACAGACCAACGAATACACACTGTCCGCACAGTAGTAAATGTTGTGGAGAATTGTAGAGGCCAGAGGGGGGCAGGGCTTGCCGGTATGTGCGGCAGTTTCAAAAGGGTGTTTGGAGAAGGCACCACTTATAAAGGGACGGTTGAACAGCGTCCTGGGGAGGTGTGAGGGCTGAGCCCCTGTGTACTGGGGGGAAGTGGGTCCAGGCAGAGGGCTCAGCAGGGCAGAGACCCTAAGACTGGAACCACGTGGTGGAGGAAGAGCAAGGTGGCTGCAGCCAAGGGGCTGAGTGCGAGGGACCGCGAGACAGGTGGGGGGTGGTTGGCGAGGCTTTTTAGGCAATCACGAGGATCTCCACTTTTACTGGTCCTGGGATGGGGCACAGGAAAGTTTGAGCACTGGGGCGGCACACCCTGACTCAAGTGCTCATGCAGCATCGTCTCGGTGCTGTGGAAGCAAGAAGCAGGAGATGCTGCAGCGCTCAGCAAGAGATGATCCCGGCTTTGGGACCAGCGGCCAGCAGTGGAGGTGGTGAGAAGTCATCTGAAGATGGGAGGATAGATTTGCAGTGAATTGTGCTGTGGTACAAAAGCGGGTGGGAGGCACAGGGGCTTGCAGGGTACCATGTGCTTGGGTTCAGCTGGGGTCAGAAGGTGAAAGAAAGGCTCAGGCAAGAGCCTGAGGGTGTAGGGCGATGACTGTGTTCATGCATCTCGGAATTAAGGTGACTTGCTTGCTTTGCACAGTGGGCCGTCTGCTGAAGAATATTGTCACACCCGCTCTGTGTTCTGCGTGATGCTTTTAGGTCAGCCTTAGAGTTCAGAGCTTTGTCCCAACTCTGCTCGCTGATGAACAGAGAAGATTCTTGTGATTTGGTGGTTTCCAAGAGAAATCCCAGCAAAGTGTGGATGGAGGTGGGGGCAGAGAGAATTGCTTTAGTCCCTCAAAGAGACTGTTTATAACAGTAGAACACAGTGAGAGCAACTAGGACAGCTTCTTCAAGAAGCACATATTCTTTCTTCCCTTGTAAGAGGCACTTACTCTCCAAAGAAATCTTTTTTTTTTTTCCTTACTGGAAATATTTCACTGCTTTGATTTTATTTTTTAATTCATTGTCTTCAAAGTTTGCTCTTTCAGAATTCATTTGCTTACCATATAATCTATGACTATTTCAGAAGATTGAAATTAGGTTTGTTTTGTGGCTTCTACTTTTAAACCAAGAAGTGGGTTCAGAATTGGTGATGGAAGAGAACTTGAAATAGGATAGCTTATTGGGAACATTGATTTGGGCCCTTTTCTTCTAGTGTTAACTTTTTAGCTTATCTCTTTCAGAATATGCCTGATTTCCTTCTCGTGAGATACCACATGTCTAAGGATCCAGTTGTTACTTAATTTTTCTTTGTTTACTGATAAATATGCTGTATGCTTTTGTTCTTTTAAAAAGCAATTTTATTGAGGTATAAAACACTCACAATAAAATACATCCAATTTAAGTATAGAGTTTGAGTTTTGACAAAAGTGTGCACCCGCGTACCTGTTACCACGATCCATATATGGACCATTTCCATCACTTTAAAAAGTACACTCTGGGCCCGTTTCTAAATAGCTCATCCCACCCAGCCCCAGGCAAACACTGATCTGCTTCTGCTTCCAGTCACAATAGATTATATTTGCCTTTTCTAGAACATCCTATCAATAGAATCAAATCCTATGCACTCTTTTGGGTCTGGCCCCTTTGCCTCAGCACCATGTTCTTCCTTGAGGTTCATTATCATGTTGCTTGTGTTGGGATTTTTGTTTCTTTTATTGCTGAATAGTATTCCAATGTATGGACTTATTAACACACTTCACTTTTCATGGACATCGGGTTGTTTCCAGTTCAGGGAAATTATGAGTAAAGCTGCTATGGATATTTTTCATCAAGTCTTGTTGTGAACAAATGCTGTCATTTCTCTTTGGTAAGTGCCTAGGAGAGGCATTGTTGCATCTCCTGTGATAGGTACACACGGTATTTTTTTGTTTTTTGGTCGTACCATGCAGCTTGCGGGATCTTAGTCCCCCGACCAGAGATTGAACCTGTGCCCCCTGCAGTGGAAGCATGGACCCCTAACCACTTACCGCCAGGGAATTCCCAGTACACACACATTATGATTGTTATGTCATCTTGATGAATCTACCACTTTTATCATGATGAGAAGTCTGTCCTGGTAATAATATATTTGTTCTGACGTCTACTTTGTCTAATATTGTTATAATCACTCGAGCTTTCTTGATATTAGTGTTTGCATGGTATGTCTATTCTCTGACCTCTGCCTTGTAATTAGACTATTTAGACCATTTACACTTGAATAATTACCAATTTAGTTGGATTTAAATCTCGTATGTATTATTTGTTTCCTTGTTGCTTTTTTCTTCTCCAGTCTTCTTTTGGATTGAGTATATCCTAGTAAGTTGTCATCACCACTGGCTTATAATAGCTATATAGCTCTTCATTTCATTTATTTTTCTGGTGTTTCCAGGCACCTCGTCTTCCGTGAACTCCTGGTGCCTTTGCCTCGGCAGGACCACCATGGTCTGCTTGGGTCCCCCTCCCAGCACCACATTTCAGAAAGTGCCTCCAGGCGAAGAGCTGACGCAGCCTGGGGTCCTCCTAGTTTGCTTCCCTTCTTTCAGGGACTCTAGCCCCTTCTGTGTCTGAAAACAGTTACTTCATATATTTTGTCCAGTTTTCTGGTTGTTATTGTGGGAGCTTAGGTTCGGCTCTGGTTACCATATTATGTTCTGAAGTGTAATTTTATTTTTGAAATAAAGTATTTGGTTCTTGGCAGGAGAATGTGTTAAATATGTGAAATTGGGACTGCCTGTAAAACCCTAGATGCATAACACCATTGTTATGACTTCACAAAGTGATGTAAAGATGGTGATGATCAGTTTCCGGCTTAGGCATAGCAGCACGTGTAAACCTCAGAAGCAGAAGCTTTGAAAAGTTCTGTATCAGTCCCGTTTGAATGATAACAGCCCATAATCGAGCCCTTAGGTGCTCAGTGTTCTACATACAGATCTTTTTTAAAAAAATCATCTTACGTGTGTGTTTTTTAAATTATTTATTTATTTATTTATTTATTTATTTTTGGCTGCGTTGAGTCTTCGTTGCTGTGCACGGGTTTTCTCTAGTTGCGGCGAGCGGGGGCTGCTCTTCGTTGTGGTGTGAGGGCTTCTCACTGTGGTAGCTTCTCTTGTTGCAGAGCACGGGCTGTAGCACGCGGGCTTCAGTAGTTGTGGTGCGTGGGCTTCAGTAGTTGTGGCTCACCGGCTCTAGAGCGCAGGCTCAGTAGTTGTAGTGCACGGGCTTAGTTGCTCCGAGGCATGTGGGATCTTCCCGGACCAGGGCTTAAACCCGTGTCCCCTGCATTGACAGGCGGATTCTTAACCACTGTGCCACCAGGGAAGCCCCTGAGGTTTTAATTTAATTTTAATTCATTTAAATTGAAATAGCCCCATGTGGCTAGTGGCTGCCGTATTAGACAGCAAAACTCCAGGTAGCAAGGGAGCAGGGGTAGAAAGACAGCCCTGTGATGGAGCAGTCAGGGGAGCCTCCCAGCAAAAGACTGACCAGCCTCTTGCCTCACTGTGGCAGGGGAAGCCCCAGGCTGGAAATGGCAAATACTTGGCACAGGCACCACTCCGAACCATTCCTGCGCCCATGGCAGACATTGCTAGTCAATCACCACACACTTTCTTGCTAGTTCAGCCATAGCTCAGGATCCTTCTCAATACAACACTCCAGGCAGTCCCCAACTACAGATCAGTAGATGCTAGCATTTGAGAGAAATATTACTGGTCATCCCTAGGCCAGGAGGCCCATCTGGGAGGTCCAGGATCTCACCAGGCTGTAAGGTGGCTGGCAAGGGACGTGTGGCCAACCTGGGTCAGTGAGGCAACCACAAATATGGAGAGTGGAGAGGCAATGTGCTGGAGGAGCCAAGATTTTTCTATTTCTTCAAGAAACACTCAGAGCATGATTTAGGGAGAGAGGAAGGGGGTGGGGGGAGAGGTGAAGACTTGTCAAAGCCAGCTGATGTGCAAAGCATTTGGAGATTTTTATTGAGCTGGGTGCAATATTGTGATTTATGAAGAAAAATACATATTTGGTCATTCAGACCAAAAATATATATTTGGCCATCTCCCACGTGGCCCAAACCTTAAAATATTTACATTTTCGCCCTTTTTGGAAAAAAAAAATTTGCGGACCCTTATTCTAGAGAGGGTTCTGAATTGCCCACAAAAGTGGACTTGCTGGATTAAAGGAAATATGCATTGAAAATTTCAGCAGATGCTGCCCTTCATACTTGCACTAGCAGTGTATGAGATTGCCTGTTCCCCAGTATCCTCACCAACACAGAGTAATATCAGACTTTTCCATGTGGCCAATTTGATAGGTGAAAATGGTATTTCACTATCGTTTTAATTGTACTTACCTTATTAGCAGTAAGATTTAGTATTAGGCAGTAGGTATAATAAAATATATATTTGGTCTTTGTCCCTCATTCCTGGCACAAAACTTCTAAACCCCGTGGAATTTCCAGATAGGAGTGTCTTTTGATATTCATAACAAAACCCTTTCAACCACACCTGAGTTTGTGTTAATGAGGTGACTTTTGGAAAGCCCCTAAGGAAGGGGCTGGTTGCCAGGGGAACCAACCAGAATTAGAGGATTGGAACTTTCAGTCTCTTCCACCCTCCCCCCCACCCCCTTGAAGGGGAGAGGGGCTTGAGGTTGAATCAGTTAATCCTGTCTACATAACGAAGCTTCAGTGAAATTAAAAGAATGGAGTTTGGGGCTTCCCTGGTGGCGCAGTGGTTGAGAGTCTGCCTGCCAATGCAGGGGACGCGGGCTCGAGCCCTGGTCTGGGAAGATGCCACATGACACGGAGCAAGTGGGCCCGTGAGCCACAACTGCTGAGCCTGCGCGTCTGGAGCCTGTGCTCCGCAACAAGAGAGGCCGCGATGGTGAGAGACCCGCGCATCGCGATGAAGAGTGGCCCCCGCTTGCCACAACTAGAGAAAGCCCTTGCACAGAAACGAAGACCCAACACAACTAAAATAAATAAATAAATAAATAATTTTTAAAAAAAGTTCTTCAAAATTATTAAAAAAAAAAAAAAAAAAGAATGGAGTTTGGAGAGCTTCTGGATTGGTGTACCCAGGGAGGTGCCAGGTGGGACAGCATGGAAGCTTTGCACCCCTTTCCCCATACCTTGCCCTGTGCGTCTCTTCCATATGGCTGTTCCTGAGTTAGATCTTTTTATAATAAACTGGTAATCTAGAAAGGAAAAAAAATATTATATATATATATATATTTGGTCATCTCATATATATTTGGCTTTCCAAAAGTCACCTCATTAACATAACAAAAGGCACCTTTTTTAAAAAATTAATTTTATTTGAGCGTAGTTCTGCTGTACAGCAAAGTGAATCAGCTATACATATACATATATCCCCTCTTTTTTGGATTTCCTTCCCATTTAGGTCACCACAGAGCATTGAGTAGAGTTCCCTGTGCTATACAGTAGGTTCTCATTAGCCTGGAAGGGCGACGCTGCACTCTCCCCTCCGTTGCCAGGCAGGCTGTGCTTCTGTTACTGCAGCCCAAGGCCCCGAGAGCCTGCTCTGGTTCCTTAGGGGCCCCTGGGAGGGGTGTTTGTCACAGGTCTCTCCGCAAGCCCAGTTCTCTCGACCGTGACTGTCCTCGATTGCGGCGTCTGCTACACGGCCTGGGTCAAAGAGCCTAAAAGTGCGGGGATTGGGACCCAACCTGGTAGGAGGAACTTGAGTCCCGTGATCCCCCTAAGCCCCTGTAACCCTGCGGTGGGCGTGGGTCCCCCTCAAGTCACGCTGCCTCCCACACCCACAGCTTCCTTCTGTCTTTGGCTGAGTCCCCTCTGGTTCCTCAAATGGCCACCAGGTGGGAGCAGAGACCTGCGGTGAGGCTGGGACTGAGGCCTCCTTGAAGATGGGCTAGGAGGGCTCCAGGCAGGGCTGGGGGCCTCTCTCACTGGGGGTCTGGGCTTGCCGGGTGGCTGGGAGCTGGGTGCGTGCCTGGGGGTGCAGGCCTCTTTTGGGGTGAGTGTGCTGTGACTGCGTGGGGTGTAGATGGGCACACCTGTGTGCAGAGGCCTCTGCAGCTGTTGGGTGCGTGTGCCCTTGAGCATGCCCGTGTGCAAGCATGCAGGGGGTACCTGTGTGTGACTGTGGGGCCTGGGTCTGCAGAATCCTCCCTGTTCCCCTGCAGGCCTGAGAAGGCTGACGATTGGGATAGCCTGGCCCTTGAACTTTATGTTTCCAAAGCGGCAGGTGGCTCCGAGGCTCGGACCTCAGGACCCCCTGCCCGCTGCGTTCCCTTAGGCTGTGTCCAGCCAGTGTGGCGGCTTGTCCTACTTTGCCAGGTTTGGGGTCCTGCTGAGCCTTTTTTATTTATTTATTTATTTATTTTAACATCTTTATTGGAGTATACTTGCTTTACAATGGTGTGTTAGTTTCTGCTGTGTAACAAAGTGAATCAGTTATACATATACGTATGTTCCCATATCTCTTCCCTCTTGCATCTCCCTCCCTCCCACCCTCCCTATCCCACCCCTCTAGGTGGTCACAAAGCACCAAGCTGATCTCCCTGTGCTCTGCGGCTGCTTCCCACTAGCTCTCTGTTTGACGTTTGATAGTATATATATGTCCATGCCACTGTCTCACTTTGTCACATCTTACCCTTCCCCCTCCCCATATCCTCAGGTCCATTCTCTAGTAGGTCTGTGAGCCTTTTGATTTGTGTCAGGATGGGGACTCATTGCTGTTCCTGGGGGCCTCGGGGTAGGAAAGGCCAACAGTGCACTGGGGGTGCTCCTTAGCCCCAGGCTGGGGGTTCGGGGAGGGGGAGGGCCGCCACACCGGAGTTTGTGCCCCTGGTCCTGCCAAGCCACTGGGAGGGTGGATGCTAGCCCACTTGTCACCCGCTTAGCATCCTGGGCTTCCAAGGTCCTCCTCCAGCCAGGCCCGTTTCCCTGCTCCCTTTGGTGCCTTTCTACTGCCCTCACTACCTCCACCGCCCTCTTCCGTTCTCCCTGAAAACCACGCTAAGCAGACATTTGTCAAGGTCACAGTGACCTCCATGCTGCCAAGCCCAGTGGACAATTCTCCGGCCTCCTCTGACTTGACCCTCAGCAGCACTTCAGGGGCTGGTCCTTCCCTCCTCCTGCCATCACTCCCTTCCGCAGCTCAGGAATTCCGCTCTCCTGGTTTTCCTTCTGTCCCGCTGGCCCTCCCTCTCAGCCTCCTTTGCTGGTCCCTGATCTCTCCAAGTCTGGGTGCCCCATCCCTACACCTCTTCTGTCTCCCTCTTTAAACGCCCACTTCCTTGGTGATCTCATCCAAGCTCATGGCTTTCAAATGACTCCCGTTGAGTATAATTTAATTAGTTGGTTTTTTATCATCTGTCTTCTCCCAAAGGAAAGCAAGCTCTACAGGCAGGGCTTTTTTTGTCTTAAGTCAGGTTTATTAAGGTATAATTTACATACAGTTAATGTCACCCTTTTTAGTGTTCACTTCTGTAAGTTTTTGACAAACACGTATAGTTGTGAAACTGTCTCTGCCGTCAATTACAGGACAGTTCCCATCACCCCCAAAAGTTCTCCATACCCTTGTGGTCATCCCCTCCCCCATGTCCCGCCCTGGGCAGCCACTAATCTGTTCTTTTGTCCCTTTTCCCTAGTTGTGCCTTTTCTGAAAAGTCATATAAATGGGATTGTACTGCGTGTAACCTTTGGAATCGGCTTCTTCCACTTATCACAATGCACAGCGCATTTGAGATTCACCCATATTGTTGCAGCTGTGAGCCGTTAGTTCTTTTATTCTATTGTATTTTATTGCACAGCTTTGTTTATCTGTTCGGAGGGGGACCAGTTGTCCTGGTTTCCGTGGGAGGGAATGGTTTTTCTGGGACATGGGACTTTCAGTGCTAAAACCAGGGTGGTTGGTTATCTTAGTTCTTTAGTTGAGGGACATTTGGGTTGTTTCTAGGTTGTTGATGATTTTGAATACCTACTCAATATAACCAGTGACAGAGGGTTTTTTGGTGAACACAAATGTCCATTTCTCTTGGGTAAATACCTAGGAGTGGGGTTGCTCAGTTGTATGACGAGTGTACGTATCACTGTAAAAGAGGCTGCCAAGCTGTTCTCCAGAGTGGCTGTATTGTGTAGCATTGTGGGAGAATTCCACTTGCTCTGCATCTTAACCAGAACTTGGTAGTGTGTCAAAAAAAATTAAAAACCGGTTTTTTAGCCATCTTAATAGGTGTATAATGATATCTCCTCACGGTTGGCAGAGATTTCCTTTATTCGCCTTGAGTAGTGTTGTGCCCCCAGTGCCTGGGTTAGTGCCTGCTATGTAGTAGACACTCAATGAATTTTTTTTTTTTTTACTGAGTGAATGGATGTATGGATGGATGAATGAATGAAGTCAAAGGGGCTTCCGGTATCTAAATCTGTTATAGCAAATACATAGCACACGTACCGCCAATTCCCCCATGCCCCATTCTGTTTCCATGGCAGACGTCACTCATCAATTGGGCCATTTTATCCACCTGCTTCATTTCAGACAGGTACGATCCAGTCCTTTGTGTAGCAAGTGAGATGAGCCCCATGAGCTAATGCAGCTTTAGTTCAAGCCTCTCATTGGCTGAAGAAGAGGCCAGGTTCAGAGCAGGGTCCAAGGCTGCCCAAGGACTCACAGCGAGCCAGTGGCAGGACTAGATCTCCAGGCTGGGCTCTCCCCAGAAAAATGCACGACGTCTCTGACAAGGCTGGAGTAGGATGGGAGGCATGGACGTGGATCTGGGCCTGAGGCCGGTTTGGAGCATTGTGGAGTGCTCCCTGGGCCCCGGCTGGGTGGGAAGGCTGATGCCGGCGCTCTTCCTGCAGGTGCCCAGGAGCTGCTGGGATGGCCTACCCGCCCACGTTGGCTCCCTGGCCCAGCGGGCGTACTGGGCTCTGCTGAGCCAGCAGAGGGACCAGAGCATCGTGGCCCTGGGCCAGAGCGGTGCTGGCAAGACCACCTGCTGCGAGCAGGTCCTGGAGCACCTGGTGGGGATGGCAGGCAGTGTGGATGGCAGGGTCTCAGGTACAGTGGTCTCCAGGTGACGTGCAGCTGGGACGTGGTGGGGGCGGTGGCGTGGGGGAAGGGAAGGGAGAGTCAGAGGGGGTGCTGGGCGGCTCTTTCTTATATCTGCTCAGCTAGCGTTCACTGAGCACCTGTGTGCAGACCCTGTGCTGGCTTCTGGGCAGGGCCACCCCTAGTCTGTTGGGTACTTTTGTGTGAATTAGAAACAGGTACTCCTTGCCTAAGACACTCACTGCCACATGTGGAACCGTCGTCACGCATTGACATTGTTAGAACCAAACACTTGACCACCACGTTCTGGGCCATCATCCTAATAAGTATACAGGCCTATGGCTATCTGATATAAATGCTGTGCCCTTAGGTGTGGTGTCCTTGTGCAGCGCACAGCCCACTGGACTGTGCAGAGGACCCGATAAGTAAAAACAAAGACAAGGAGGCACTGACAGCCGGAAGGGAGACTCAGCTGCACATCTGTGCCAGACTCCAGTGCTCTGCACCGCTTGCTGGCCGAGCTGGGGAGGGGAGAGGCGGAGGGAGCACAGAGAAGGGGCCGGGGGGCTTCCTTGAGGAAATGATGTTTGAGCTGGGCATTAAAGAAAGAGTTTCAACATTGTAAATCAACTATACTTCAATAAAAAATAGTGTCAGTTGGTGATAATAATTACAATATTGATGGGGATCGTGGTAAATGCTTGCTGAGGACTTACGCGCCAGGCTCTATTCCAAGCAGGTTAACTTATTTATTATTTAAAACATCCCTATAAGGTAGACATTATTATTATTTGAATTTTATAGATGAGGCCATTAAAACGCAGGGAGGTTAACCAGCTTGCCCAAGGCCACACAGCTCATACATCCTAGCACCGAGATTCAAACACAGACAGTTTGGCTCCAGAGCTGTTACCCCTGGGCCAGTGTTCTCAATGTATTGTTGCCCCTCTGAGGAGCCTTTTTAGTTGTTCTTTCTCCTAATCGTCTCCCACCATGAAAAGTTAATGCCATAGATTCACCATATATTTGTTTATGCAGTGTGTGTGTATGTGTGTATATATATACAGACACACACAGACGTGTGTGTGTGTGTGTGTATCTGTGCTCTATTCTATACATAAGAAAGGAAAACTGCCCCCATCCTCAAGAATCAGTTTCTGCCCTCTTGGGGGCAGTATTCCCCCTGCTGAGAATATATGGCCCAGGCAGTATTGCTTTTCTAATAATAACAAACAATACTAACACCACCACATTTGGAGCATGTTCTGAGCACTTTACATTATTAAAGCTTTTAGTCTTTGTGGCAACCACATGAGGTAAGTAAGTACTATTATTACCCCCATCTTATAGATGGGGTATCTGAGGCACAGGGGGGTTAATTTATTCGCTCCAAATCAGGTGACTAACAACGGGGAGAGGCCATATTCAAGCTTGTTTAACCATTGTACTATCCTGCTTCTCCACTGGGCTTATTCCAATGCTTTATTGATCACCTGTTCTGCACCTGGCCCAGGTTAGAGCCCTGTGAGGAGCTGGGGATACAGCAAGGAGAGGCCCTCCCAGAATGTAGATCTGCTGAAAGTGTGTGTTGGGGGAGTGGGAGTCAGGCTAGGCTGTATCCAGGTGCCTAGCACATAGTGGGTGCTTGTTAAATAGTTATGTTAAAAAGCTTGGGACTGCTGGGCTTTTTGAGCTGGCTGTGATGGGCGTTCCCCGACAGCAGGTCCAAGAATGTTAATGCTCTGCCCTCCTCCTAGACTCCACCAGGCCCAGGAGGCCCTAGGGCAGCCCTTGTCACTCAGATCGTACCAATCCTAGGTGTGTGTATCTCCCCTTCTGGGCTCACTCTTGCTCACCCCGCGCCCCTGCTTGCAGCACAGGGCCAGCCCAGCAGCGGAAGAGGTGTGGCTTAGAGCTGAGTTGGGGGAGTGGAGGGGCCCCTGCTGGGGCCTGGGGCCAGAATGGGGTCCTGTGAGAGGTGGGGGTGGCAGCACCTGGGCCACGGGTGATGCCCTGTCTGTGCCCCACCAGTGGAGAAGATTCGAGCCACCTTCACTGTCCTCCGGGCCTTTGGCTCCGTGTTCACCGGCCACAGCCGCCGTGCCACCCGGTGCTCCATGGTGATGTCACTGGACTTGAACGCCACAGGCCGAGTCACGGCCGCCCAGCTCCAGGTGAGGCCTCTGGGTGGGAGGGAGAGGGGGCTCTTTAGGGCTGCAGTAGCCTCAGCCCCACTCAGCAGGGCCCACGCCTCCAGCTGGGACCCTGGAATGTGTCTAAATGGTCATCGCTCCCCAGGCCAAGGCCAGCTCCTCCCCACCTCACTCAGTGCCCAGACATCTCCTCCTGGAGCAGGCCAGCTCGTCTGTGCCTCGGAGTATCACAGGGATGAAATATTCATGAGTAGATACATAATTCAGCCGCTCATTAGCTGGGTCTTAAAAGCGTAAGCTGAAATTAAACAGGCGCTCGCTGGCCTTCTGCGGCAGCCCGTGTGTGACAGGCACATGGCCTGTTTGTTCCTCTCTCTGAAATCACCTGGCTCCTCCCCTTCCCCCCCCCCCCGCCCCCACCAACATTCTGTTTGAACAGAAAACAGGATTAGGTTATTAGAAGGGTTGTTTGTATGTGGAGCTAGGAGAATACCCAGACTCGCTGGTGCACGATAAATCCCTTTCTGTCCGGGCCCTGAAAGTCTACCGTGCATCACCATGTGGGTCAAGTTATTAAGGGCTTCGGTTGCATAAGAGTGTGTTGGAGGGCGGCTCTGGGTTAATTGTTAGTACCCTTGGATTCCTTCATCGGAATGAGCCCGTTGCATTCGTTGATTGCCTGCGTGGACTCTGAATCAGTGAGACAAAGGCCTGGCACGTTTTGATTTGGAGGCGTCCAGCCAAGTTGGGGCCTGAGGTGCTGCCTCGAAGAGTGGGCCTGGGGGTTGGTGGGGGTGTGCGGGCAGCCTAGCGGGGCCTCGTGCTGACCGGCGCCTGTCCTCTCCCCTGGCAGACGATGCTGTTGGAGAAGAGCCACGTGGCCCCGCAGCTGGAAGGGGAAGGCAATTTCGAGGTTTTCTCCCAGATGCTATCCGGATTGGACCTGGCTCTCAGGTGAGCGACTGGGCTGAGCAGGGACAGCCGAGGGCAGTGAGACAAAGGGCCTCCGCTCTCCAGGGCCCCAGCCCTGCCTCTGCCCAGAGGTGAGAGGCAGTGGAGCCCAGTGGTTAGGAATCTGGCCTCTGATTCTTGCTGCCTGGTACTGCTCCTGGGCTGGGTGAACCTGGCCAGGTGTCACCTGCTCTGAACCTCCGTTTCTTCCTCTGTAAAGTGGAAATAGTACCTTGACTGCTGACCTTACAGGATTAAGTGAGATAATTCACATATGGCTCTTTATACACGCTGGGGGGTGGTGGTGGGTGTCTGCTGTGACGGTGACATTTTGGTACAGGTTCTGACAGCAGCGTGGGAGGTGGGCAAGGAACAGCAGACCCCAAATCTTCCAGAAGCTCCTAAACTCTGTGAGAGCCTTGGGTGCACCTGAGGTAGCTCAGGGCGAGGAGGCACCAGGTGGAACAGCAGAGAAGCCACAAGACTCATCTGGGAGGGCCTTCTGGGGGAGGTGGCCCAGGGAGTCATCTCTGCCCCTCGCTGACTCCTGGGAATTCTTGGACATGTGGCTCCCTGTCTCTGAGCCTTGGTTTCCTCATGTGTTGAACGAATGAGTAAGGTTCTATCTAGTGAAGCTCCAGGGAGTGCTCACCCCAGGCGAGGGGTGATAATTTTCAATTTGCCTCTGCGTCCCCCATCATTTGTCTCCTGCCTTCCACCCCCGTCTGAAGGGCAGGCCCAACCTGTCCTGAGCCTCTTGGCTAAGGCCAGAGGGGCACCTTACCCTTTGGAGAGAGGGCAGATTAGGGAGGAAACTCCCAGTTTTCAGAGCAGGGTAACTGAGGAGTAAGGAAGCTTCTGGAAGGCCTTCACTTAAGAAGGGCCCATTGAGGGCAGCAAGTGAGGAATATTCGGGAGGCAGGGCCAGGGCCTGAGGCAGACCCCGGGGCCACCTGGGGCACTCTGTGGAGCCCCGTGCCATGATGCCCACCTGCCCTGCCAGGCCACTGGTGTGGGTGGGTCCTCCCTTACTTCTGGTCCCTTCTCTGTTTCCAGGACAGAACTGTACCTGCACCAGCTGGCAGACAGCAGCTCCTTCGGCATGGGCGTGTGGCCTAAGGTAAAGAGGAGGTCCTTCTGGGTGTGAGTGGGTGTCTGTGTCCCCATGGCCAAGATGGGCGGGTCCCCTGTGTGGCTCGTCCCTCTGCCACTGGGGTAAGTAGTTGGCAAGGGCTGGTCACGTGGGGGAGGCAGGGTTGCCTTTATGGGGCCTGGGCTTGTCAGGGAAATGAGTCTTGTGCTAATAAAGGGAACCAGGAGGTGGTTTGTGTAGAGGTAAGGGCGTGGTCTCCGGGACAGGCTGTCTGGGTTCAAACCCCGGCTCTGACACTTACTGGATATGAGACCTCAGGCATGGACCCTAGCCTCTCTGAATGTCTGTGTCCTCTTTGGTAAAATAACAACAGAACGGGCGGGCAGGCTGAAGGGAGGACAGAGCGTGGCACGGCCTGCCCGCCTGGGCCACGGGGAGAAGGTCGGGGCGCCGCCCGCGCCCTCGTTCCGCTGCCTGGCGTCCTTTGTGGAGGCAGGGCTCCCAAGGAGCTCAAGGGCCAGGGAAGGACACACGGGACGGTCCAGAGCCACCCTACCGCTCCAGTGGTGCAGCACCCTCTCTGAATTCCTACTGCCACCAAAACACATCCCTAAGGCCTTTGGGAAGAATTGCTAGGACCCAGGAAGGCGGCCCCTTGCTGTGGTCCAGACTTCAGCAGCTGCCGATGACCAGAGGGAGCCAGCCGGCCGGCCGTGAGCAGGAGGACAGGACACGGGGACAGGGACAGCCACAGCCGGGCTTCCCGCAGCTGTGCCCACCGCCAGAACCAGCTCCAGCCAGTCACAGCCCCCGAGATGCCAAACAGTGACGGGCGAGAGGCCGGCAGGAAACTGACACCCCCTCACTGGAGAGCCTGCCCGGTCGGGGTGCGGGGCACCATCCCCGTCTGAACTCACCCCACAGCTCAGCCGTCTCCCAGTGACCCAGACGCGTCACCACGGCCCCAGGGCTGATCCCCGACCAAGGTCAGAACTCCCCCCAGTGTGACGGCCCCCATGCCACTCCTGTGGTGGAAGGGACGGCAGGCAGAGACCAGGAGTAGAGTCTTTTTTATTAATGGCTGCGTTTTCAAAGAACCGTTTTGTTACCAGGAAAGCTCCCCAGGAAGGGATTGCATTAGTGCAACAAGGGGGAGCCTTGATGCCAGGCTTTCCAGACACTTCCAGGTGGAGACTTTTGGCCTAGGCCGGCCGCCGGGGACTCGGGGGCTGGGAGGACACACGGCCCCTCCCCCGCCCCGACGGGGCGCTAAGGCACCCGGCCCGCCTGGGGGGGCAAAACCCCGTGCCGTCAGCAGGCCGGCGGCTTGCAGCCCTCAACCTGCAGCCCTTTGCTCAGGAGGAAGGCGTCCTGCATGGGGTCACAACCCAGGAAGAGCTTCACCATGCCCTTGGCATCCTCGGAGCCCCCTGGCCTCAGAATGCAGCTTCTGTAGTCCATGGCAACCTGAGGAGAGGGGGCGGGGCTGCAGGAGGGTGGAGCACCCCCTTCACGGAGGGTGTGGGTGTGGCCACCTCTGCTGTGACTCAACAAAGGGCAGGGGAGCAGGGGGTTCTGGGCAGGGCCCTCAGAGCCTGGCAGGCCCAGGCGGGCGGCAAAAGCATCTAGGCCCAGGCCCAAGGACCTCCGTGTTGGTCTGCACGGCAGGCCGGCCTCTCACCTTGCCACTCAGGACGCCCTCCTGCTTGAAACGAGTGTGTGGACCGTGTCCGCGGAGTACACCTCGCTGCACAGGTAGCCATAGGACTGGGCGTCGTAGCTTCCTGCCAGGTGGCCGAAGGTCGCAGGCAGGTGGGTCCCTGGGACACACGCGGAGAGGCTCCTGCCCGGCCCCCTGGCCGCTCCGTGCCCCTTCCCCAGAGCCCAGAGCTTGGGGCCTCAAAGCAGCCCTGTCTGAGTCCCCTGCCACTAGAGGGAGTATTGGCCCAACACTTCTAGAAAACGGGGACCTTGCGGGCAACTCAGTGGAGGGACACAAATCAATCTTTGCCGACTTTCTGCTGAAGCTCACGAGGGTTCACCCCTAAGCCTCTTACAGGGACAGCTGCCCGAGGCTCCGAGGGATGAGTCAGGGCTCGCCCTCCAGCACGGGGAGAGCGCGGGTTAAAGCGCTCACGAGGGAGTGAACTGCGTCTCCGCACCGACACGCTCGGGCAAACCTCGTCGACGCGTTCCGTCCGGGGTATGAAGCCCTCTCCTGCCTCTTCCAGGCTCTCCAGAAAGCACGTGCAGATACGCCCAGCCCACCCTCGGACTCCGCGGGCCACAGCTGGAGGGACCAGCCCAGGAACCCAGGCAGGAAGAGGCCAGAGGTCAGCGAGCCTCGACCAGAGCCCGTCAGTCGGTCCCCCTTCACACACCACCAGAGGATCCTCTTGACCTGGGCAGTAGCCGCCAACCGACCGCTAAGGTGGGCCCGGCGTGCGCTTGGCTACCTGGCGTGGCTGGGACCCCGAGGATCTCCTGGCAGAGGCGGGCATTGTCCTAGGCCGGGTCTGAGGGCGTCTGCGTGTGCAGGGCCTGGTCCACCTTGGCCAGGACGATCTGGCGCAGGTTGAAGAGGCCTGGATGGCGGGAGGAAGGAGACGGGGGCGCTGGCACTGTGTCCAGGCCGCGCTTTCCAGCCGGGCGGTCCGGGAGCCCCTTTCCTTTCCCTCGGCCCGGCCGCACGGGGGTTGGCCAGCCGGGACTTGATGAGCTTGTCCAGCAGCTCCTGGGGGACGGCGCTGCTCGTGCCCCGCCGAGACTGGCAGCAGCGCCAGGGCTTCACAGGGCGCGGCGCTCCCGGCCCCAGAGCCTACCCTCTGGTTCTCATCCCCGGCTGTCACCAGAGTCGCAGGCAACGTGCCCTTCTTTTCGTTTGTCTTTTTTCCGGCCCTCGACCACGCAAAGGTGTGAAGCCCTGCCACTCGCTGCCACGTGGATGCACCGTGAGAACACGGTGCTCAGCGAGAGAAGTCAGACACAGAAGGACACACAGGGTGTGACCCCACTGAGGGGAAACGTCCAGAACAGGTAGATCCACAGAGTCAGAGTGGGTTCCTGGTTGTCAGGGACAGGGGAGGGGAGGGAATGATAACTAAGGGCGTGAGGGACCTTTTTGGGGTGAGGGAAATGTTCCAGAACAGGGCAGTAGTGACGGCTGCACAGCTCAGTAAAGTGTCCCCACGCGCTCCGGTTGCAGTCTGTGAGAGCATCGCTCTCAGGACGAAGGGCTGACTGCAGGAAGACTGAACGAGCACTGGGTCCTGGGCCCAGACGCTCATCTGGGGACCCCCCCCACATTGGGAAGTCACTGGGACTTGCTGAGCCTCCACCGAGACTGGCAGCAGCCCCAGGGCCTCACAGGGCGTGGTGCTCCCGGCCCCAGAGCCTAACCTCTGGTTCTCATCACTCATCACTCACCAGCCTTGCATGCAACGTTCCTTTCTTCTATTTTGTCTTTTTTAAAGGCAACTCTTGAATACCTGTATTTAACATGCAGGGAACCAGTCCTGACTCCTTGATCTGGGACTTCCAGCCTCCAGAGTCTCGAGGACATCCACTTCCGTTGTTTACGCGCCCAGTGCGTGGGGTTTGATGATGGAAACTGACACCGAGGGCGTCTCCTCGTGTGGGGTGACATCAGCGGAAGAATCCCGTGGCGAGGGCCTGCCTGAGGACCACGGGAGAGCCCGGGCCCTCCCCGCCCCCTGCCTTCAGCCCCTCGCCCGCACCCTCCTGGGAGCGGAGCTGGTGCATCGCTTGCCAGAACTCATGGAAGTAGGTCTCCAGCTCATCATGCTGGAACAGGGAGGGCGGGTTGGGCGTAGGCTTGGTGAAGTTGGCCACCATGGCCGCGATGGCAATCTGGCGCCTCCCGTCCTGCTGCAGGCAGCCCGGCTGCAGGCCAAAGCAGGCCATGTGCCCGGACTTCCCTTCCCTGGGGAGGGACGCGGGTGAGGCCCCGCTACCACAGAGGAGCCCCGGCCCACGGCCGACAGGTTCTCCCACGCATGCACCGAGGGTAGAGGTCCAGGTAGAACTTGCTGATGGATGACCTTGCCCGAGGCCGCGTCCCGGACCGTGTAGAGCCTCACATCTTCATCTTCGTGACGCATGTTGGCGCCTTCCTCCAGGTCGAAGGTCAGCCCCAGCAGCTCCTGGGAGATGCCCAGCCGCCCGCGCGTGACCACCTGCATGGGGAAGGACTCATTGAGCAGGTACTGGTCCACGTGGTAGCACGTCTCCTCCCCCTGGTTCATGTAGTAGCGCAGGTCCTAGACGTTGATGGGCCCATCAAAGTGCAGGCCCCGCCTCTGGCACTCAGCCTTCTTTAGCTCCAGGATCAGGGCCGCTCCTGCTCCCCGAGGGGCTTCAGCTTCTGGGCCAGCTCATCTGCGGGCGGAGGGGAGAGGCTCAGCTATGTCCCTGTGGCAGCCGCCCAGCCGCCCCCCACCCCACGCCCCTCGAGGCAGAATGAAGGGTTGGGGAAGGCAACCCCCAAGGGCTGACACAGTGGGGTCTCAGGCAGCACCACGTCCAGTCAAGGTCCACCTGACCCCCGTCCCCACTGGGACTCGGGGAGGCGGGGTTACCTAGGAAAGTGGCCACCACCTGGCTGGTCTTGGCCATGTTCATCTCCAGCACAGAGTCGGCACGCGTGCTGAATCCCAGCAGGCGGGACTTCTGAGCCTGCAGCCTTACCAGCTCCCCGAGGATCGCGCAGTTCTCCTGGAACCCAGAGACAGCCAGCGCTGGGGACCGTGGGCCACGCCCTCCCCACAGGCCCCGGGCCAGGTCTCTGTGGGTGGGAGGGCTCTCAGGCCACTGGCGGGCACAGCCAAACCCCCTCCCTCCTCCTCCTGGCCTGGATTTCTAGACACTTTGGTGCTGTCCTAACATGTGGTCTTTATGAACACAGGTCCTTTTGGAACCAGAAACGGCGTGAACCATGATGAGCTCTAAGGCCAAGGGCAGGAAGAAATGTGACCAGGCTCTCCACCCGGGCTCAACAATACAAACTTGGCTGCCGTGCAGACAGCAGCTCATCCCCACGGCGCCCGAACACCCAGCCCCTGGACGGCGAGAGACCTGTTGCTGCAGGTGCCCCGTGGTTGGCTGGTGAGGCCTGGCCCCAGGCGTACGCCACCTTCTCTGGGGCCACCTCTCTGGGTCTGCGGTGGGGTTCTCCTGGGAGCCCCCAGTCACCACAGGACCAACGTGGCCTGTCTGCAGCCCAAGAAGGTGGGGACACAGGTCTGTCCCCCGTGGACATCACCCGCGAGGCCGAGCAAGCACCAGTGGTGTCTGCGGGGAAGATGAAGGGCTCATGCACAGCCCCCATCTACTGAAGATGCTAAACGGGAGAAGCACAGACTGCAGCCACATGCGGTATGGACCAAACGCAAGTGTCCTTGCAGGAACCGATGTCTGAATGTCGAGGCTGTTCCCGGGCCACAGTGAGAAGGCCCAGGCCCCACGCAAGGCACAGAGAGGGGATGGGGGGAACATCTGCGAATCTGAGCTCATCGGGCATCACCCCAGAAGGAGAGGGAGAGAGCCAGAAGGAGATACGGAGGGAGAGGGAGAGAGAGGGAGGTACAGACGTCTCTCCTTTCCCTGGGGGTTCTCTAGTGCAGCCAAGCCTGAAAACCACTGCATTTCGGGAGATGGGTCCTCGTGGAAAAGTTAAATAGTAGCTCATGGCATTATCGACACATATTAAAATGGCCCCAAATCTTGGGGAGTCAGGGAGGGGAGCTGGCGGCTGCCTCGTAAACGAGGAGAGATTGGGCGTCAGAGGAGGTGCCTGCCTCCACCACCTCCGCCGCCGCTGCCCGCCCCCCCAGGGCCCCGCAGACTTCATCTCCCAGCTGTGGTCCTGGGCTGGAAGGCAGCGGGGAGGTCAGGCCGTCCCAAGCATCAACGTTGACTTCAGGGCTGATCTGAAAGGCGCCTGGTGTTTGTTGAAGCAGAAAAAAGAGAAAGCAGTGGGCAGAGGATGGGAGGGGGAGGGAGCCCCCATCAGCCCTTCTCCCTGTCTCCCTCTCTGTCTCCCTCCCTCCCTCCCTCCCTCTACCTCCCTGCCTCTCACTCTCCCTCCATCTCTCCCTCTGCCTCTCTCCCTCCCTCTCTCCCTCCCTCTCTCCCTGTCCCTCTTGCCCTGTCCTGTCCCTCTCTCCCTCCCTCCATCCCTGTCTCTCTTTCCCTGTCCCTCTCTCCCTCTCCCTCTATCCGTCCCCCCTCCCTTTCCCCGTTTCCATCTCCCTCTCTGCCTCCCTCTTTCCCTGTCCCTGTTTCCCTGCTCTGCTCTCCCTCTCCCTCTCCCTCTTTCCCTCTCCCTCTCTCCCTGTCCCCCTTTCCCTGTCCCTGTTTCCCTGTTCCGCTCTTCCTATACCTCTTTCCCTCTCCCTCTCTCCCTCTCGTGCTCCCTCTCCCTCACCCTCTCCCTCCACCTCCTTCCCTCTCCAGAGAGGGAAGGAGGTGGAGGGAGAGGGACAGGGAGCAGGAGAGGGAGGGGGGAGAGGGAGAGAGGGATAGAGGGAGGGAGAGGGACAGGGAGCAGGAGAGGGAGGGGGAAGAGGGAGAGAGTGATGGAGGGAGGGAAAGACAAAGACATCTCTCCCTCCCTCCCTCTATCCCTCTCTCCCTCTCTCCCTCCCTCTCTCCCTCTTCCTCGCTCCCTCTCCTCCCTCTCCCTCCGTCTCTCCATCTCCCTCACTCCCTCCCAGAGACAGAGAGATGAAGAGGCAGAGACAAGGGAGAGGGAGAGAGGGAGAGGGAGAGAGAGGGGGAGAGAGGGAGAGACGGAGAGAGGGAGAGAGAGAGAGGTCTCTTCCTCCCTTTCCCTCTCTCCTCCTTCTCTCCCTCTCTCCCACTCTCCCTCTTCCCTCTCCCTCCCTCCCCCCTCCCTCTCTCCCTCTCCCCCTCTCCCTCGTCTCTCCCTCTCCCTCCATCTCTCCCTCTCTGGGAGGGAGTGAGGGAGAGGGAGAGACAGAGGGAGGGAGAGGGTGAGACAGAGGGAGGGAGAGGGAGAGAGGAAGGGAAAGGGCGAGGGAGGGAGAGGGAAGGAGGACGAGACGTCTCTCCGTCTCTCCCTCTCCATCTCCCTCCCCCTCCCTCTCTCCCTCTCCCTCCCTTCCTCTCCCTCTCCCTCTCCTAGAGGGAGGGAGGGAGAGGGAGAGACAGAGGGAGAGGAGAGGGGGAGTCGGAGAAGGAGGTAGGGAGAGGGAGAAGGCGAGAGGGTGCCTGCTTCCCTCTCTGTCTCCCTCCCTCCCTCCCTCCCTCTCCGTGTCCCTGTCTCCCCCCTCTCCCTCTCCCTCTGTCTCTCCCTCTCTGGGAGGGAGAGAGGGAGAGGGAGAAGGAGGGAAAGTGATGGAGGGAGGGAGAGGGAGAGAAGGAGGGGAGAGGGAGGGAGGAAGAGAGCTCTCCCTCTCTCCCCCCTCTCTCTCCCCCTCCCTCTCTCCCTCTCCCCCTCTCCCTTGTCTTTGCCTCTCCCTCCGTCTCTCCCTCTCTGAGAGGGAGTGAGGGAGACGGAGAGACGGAGGGAGAGGGAAAGGGAGGAGAGGGAGGGAGGGAGGGAGAGACGTTTCCTCCCTCCCTTTCCTCCCTCTTCTCCCTCTCCTTCTCCCTCTCCGTCTAACTCTCCCGCTCCCTCCATCTCTCCATCTCCCTCACTCCCTCCCAGAGGGAGAGGGGAGGGAGAGAAGGAGAGGGAAAGAGGAGAGGGAAGAGGGAGAGGAAAGAGGCAGAGGAAAGAAGCAGAGGGAAGAGGCAGAGAGGGAAGAGGGAGAGAGGGAGAGGGAGAGAGAGGGGGAGAGACGGAGAGACGGAGAGAGGGAGAAAGAGAGAGGTCTCTTCCTCCCTTTCCCTCTCTCCTCCTTCTCTCCCTCTCTCCCACTCTCCCTCTTCCCTCTCCCTCTCTCCCCCCTCCCTCTCTCCCTCTCCCCCTCTCCCTCGTCTCTCCCTCTCCCTCCATCTCTCCCTCTCTGGGAGGGAGTGAGGGAGAGGGAGAGACAGAGGGAGGGAGAGGGAGAGACAGAGGGAGGGAGAGGGTGAGACAGAGGGAGGGAGAGGGAGAGAGGAAGGGAAAGGGCGAGGGAGGGAGAGGGAAGGAGGGCGAGATGTCTCTCCCTCTCCGTCTCCCTTCCCCTCCCTCTCTCTCTCTCCCTCCCTTCCTCTCCCTCTCCCTCTCCTAGAGGGAGGGAGGGAGGGAGAGGGAGAGACAGAGGGAGAGGAGAGGGGGAGTCGGAGAAGGAGGTAGGGAGAGGGAGAAGGCGAGAGGGTGCCTGCTTCCCTCTCTGTCTCCCTCCCTCCCTCCCTCCCTCTCCGTGTCCCTGTCTCCCCCCTCTCCCTCTCCCTCTGTCTCTCCCTCTCTGGGAGGGAGAGAGGGAGAAGGAGGGAAAGTGATGGAGGGAGGGAGAGGGAGAGAGGGTGAGGGAGAGAGGGAGAGAAGGAGGAGAGAGGGAGAAGGAGGGAGGAAGAGAGCTCTCCCTCTCTCCCCCGTCTCTCTCCCCCTCCCTCTCTCCCTCTCCCCCTCTCCCCCTCTCCCTTGTCTTTGCCTCTCCCTCCGTCTCTCCCTCTCTGAGAGGGAGTGAGGGAGACGGAGAGACGGAGGGAGAGGGAAAGGGAGGAGAGGGAGGGAGGCAGAGGGAGGGAGGGAGGGAGAGACGTCTTCTCCCTCCCTCTCCTCCCTCTTCTCCCTCTCCCTCTCCCTCTCCCTCCAACTCTCCCGCTCCCTCCATCTCTCCATCTCCCTCACTCCCTCCCAGAGGGAGAGACGGAGGGAGAGGCAGAGACAGGGGAGAGGGAGAGAGGAAGAGGGAGAGAGAGGGGGGAGAGAGGGAGAGGGAGAGAGGGGGAGGGAGAGAAGGAGAGGGAAAGAGGAGAGGGAAGAGGGAGAGGAAAGAGGCAGAGGAAAGAGGCAGAGGGAAGAGGGAGAGGAAGAGGGAAGAGGGAGAGAGGAGAGAGGGAGATAGGGAGAGGAAAGAGAGAGGGAGAGGGAGGGAGAGGGAGAGAGGGAGGGAGAGAGGAAGAGACAGAGGGAGAGCGAGAGAGGGAGTGGGAAAGAGGTAGAGGGAGAGCGGAACAGGGAAAGAGGTACAGGGAGAGAGGGAGGCAGAGAGGGAGGAGAGGAAGCAGGGAGAAAAGAGAGAAAGAACACACCGTCTACATTTCTGTCAAATGACACCGGGGATCCTTACACAACCAGGAGAAAGTAACACAGGGAGGCTCTTTCTCAGCTGGAACTGGAACTGCAGACGGGGCCAAACACCACCAGGCTGGCCACACGTGTCCAGCCGCCGCTCCAGCCCCGTCAGCCGTGAGTCCGGTCACCAGGGCTCTGAGTGTCTGCTCCAGGGAGCTGGGGTTCACCCTCTCACCCGGGAGGCCAGGCCAAGAGGGCAGGGCCCCGGGCTGGACACATAGGGGAAAACGCATCCCCACAGGACAGCTTGTGCGAGCAGATTCAGCTACCAGATTCTAGAGGCCCGGGACCACCCTGTGGCCCGTGAAACCCAGGAGCCACGAGGGTCTTGCAACGTGATTCCTGTCCGTTGGACTGTAAAGTTTATGTAGGGAATCTTGGAAACAGTGGTAACAAGGCTGAATTGGAACGAGCTTTAGGCTATTATGGACCACTCTGAAGTGTGTGGGGTGCTAAAAACCCTCCCGGCTTCGCTCTCGTTGAATGTGAAGATCCCCGAGATGCAGCCGATGCTGTCCGAGAACTAGATGGGAGAACACTTTGTGGCTGCCGAGTAAGAGTGGACCTGTCGAATGGGGAAAAGAGAAGTCGAAATCGTGACCGCCTCCTTCTTGGGGTCGTCGCCCTCGAGATGATTATGGGAGGAGGAGTCCTCCACCTCCCACACATCTCCAAGATGGAGAGCCTTCTCCGTCAGCCAGAGCAGGTCCCTTTCTAGATATAGGAGAAGAGAGAGATCCCTGTCCCAAGAGAGAAATCACAAGCCGTCCCAATCTTTCTCTAGGTCTCCTAGCCGATCTAGGTCAGATGAAAGGAAATAGAAGACCACTTTGCAAGAGGAGTGGTGTACAGGCAATAACTTCATTTGGCAGGAGTATGTACAGAAAATTCAAGTTTTGTTTGAGACTTCCGAAGCTTGGTGCACTTTTTAAATGTTTTAGTTGTTCACATTTGTTTGTCTCTTGGGACAGTGACACATAAAGGTGTCATTCTCTATGGTTTGAAATGGGTCCTGGGAGGCATGTAATATGAAGAATTGTTACCTTACAATGTTCCCTTAAGCAAAATTGAACTTGCTTTGAATTTTTGGTCTTGCCTAGACTGATAATAAAACTCTAACTCCTGCCCACCTAAAGTGTGATGTTTACTATTATGGAAACAACACTGGCAAACATTGAAAAGACTTTCTGTAGCTGGGATGTGGTATGCAGCTGTAGTTAAGCAAGCAGTCTTTAAAAGGTGCTGTGAACCCAAGCCAGCAGGTAAAAATGAAAGCCGCACCCTTACCCTAGATTAGAGGTTTAAAAATTCCACTAGTCTTCACACCGGACAAGAGATTGTCCAGGGAGTTTAAAATCTAAGAAGTTTCAAGGAAGTTAGTTTACCTTTGAGTTAGGTCATACGTCCCCTCTGTGATTGCTGTACATGAATACATAGCTCTTTGTAATATTTTTTGGAAATTTGAGATTATCAAGATACCAATGTCCTGCCAGATTAAGAGTATATTGTAGAGCTGAACTTTGAGTTACTGTGCAATTTTTTTTTTCATGCTGTCATTTGTAATATGTTTTGTGAGAATCCTTGGGATTAACGTTTTGGTTGCAAAAGAAAAAAAGAAAAGAAAAGAATCCGCCTGCCAATGCAGGGGACACAGGTTCAAGCCCTGGTCCGGGAAGATCCCAGGTGCCGCAGATCAACTAAGCCCGTGGGCCACAACTACTGAGCCTGCACTCTAGATCCTGGGAGCCAGAACTCCTGAGCCCCCGTGCCACAACTACAGAAGCCCACACGCAACGAAGACCCAACGCAGCAAGAAAAAAAAGACAATACTGGCCAGGTGATCAAGGGTAAAATCGTTTGTCATAAGTCCCGTTGATGGTGTGTATCCTTGATGTGACCTGAGGAGAATGGCATTTTTATCTCTGTCTGGGTCTTCCGCCCCAAACCCCATAACTCCAGACCAACCATAAGAAAACATCAGAAAACAAACAGACTAACAAATTGAGGGACAAAACACCTGACCAGTCCTCCTCAAAACTTTCAAGGTATCAAAACCCAGCGACGTCTGAGAAATGTCACAGCCCAGAGGAGACTGGGACAGAAAAAGGATGTTAGGGGAACACTAGGGAAATTCTAATAAAGTGTGGACTTTAGTTAATAACAATGTATCCATCTTGGTTCCTTAGTTGGATAAACATGTCACACTAAGGTACTAATGAGTTGGAAATAGGGGTACTGGGTCAGGGTCCACGGCACTCTGTACACTCTGTACAGATCTTTGCAACTTTTTTGTAACTCTAAGCTCTTGTAAAATTAAGCGAGTACTGAACAGAGCTAAGAATGTTATTTCCCTGATTTGAACATGCCTGAGTTTCTTTTCATGGTCACATTTTTGCTATTTGGATGTGTCTTGGAATCAGTAGCAAAGGAGAGTTGCCAGCCCCTGGGAAGATGTGGGTGGTTCGCAGGTGGCTTGCTCTGGAGCTGAAGACCACGGTGGGGTGGGAAGTCTGCAGCCTCGGGCTGCACTTAGAAACATGGGAGGGGATGGGCCAGCTCAGTTAGGGATGGAACCTATAAATAAAACTTTTTTCTTTTCCGTTATGGCTTATCACAGGATACTGAATATAGTTCCCTGTGCTAGACAGTAGGACGTTGTAGTTTATCCATCCTATATTTAATAGTTTGCATCTGCTAACCCCAAACTCCCAATCCAACCCTCCCTCACTGTTTCTCCCCCTTGGCAACCACAAGTCTGTTCTCTATGTCTGTGAGTCTGTTTTTGTTTTGTAGACGAGTTCATTTGTGTCGTATTTTAGATTTCACATATAAGTGAGATCATATGATATTTGTCTTTCTCTTCTGACTTACTTCACTTAGTATGATAATCTCTAGGTCCATCCACGTTGCTGCAAATAGCATTATTTCATTCTTTTTATGGCTGAATAATATTCCATTGTATATATGTACCACATCTTCTTTATCCATTCATCCATCAGTGGACATTTAGGTAGCTTCCATGTCTTGGCTACTGTAAATAGTGCTGCAATGAACGTTGGGGTGCATGTATCTTTCTTTCTTCTTTCCTTCTTCCTTTCTTCCTTTCTTTCTTTCTCTCTCTCTCTTTCTCTTTCTTTCTTTCTTTCTTTCTCTCTCTTTCTCTCTTTCTCTCTTTCTTTCTTTCTTTTTTCTTTCTTCTTTTATTGTCACACGGCATGTGAGATCTTAGTTCCCTGACCAGAGATGGAACCCACGCCCCCTGCACTGGAAGCATGGATTCTTAACCACTGGACCACCAGGGAAATGCCAGGGGTGTATGTATAGTTTTGAGTTAGAGTTTTCTCCGGATCTATGCCCGGGAGTGGAATTGTGGGACCCTATGGCAGCTGTATCTGTTCCTGCACGCCTCACATCAACCACCTGCACTCCAATCCTTGCTCTCAACGTCATCTTCGGGGAACCCAACCTGCGACAGGGACCTTGACAAGAAGAAATGGCTCAGGGAAAAGCTACCTGCACGGGGAGGAGATAGAGACCATCGCCCCTGGGGTGCGGAGGGGAGAGTGGGTGCAGAGGTTTGTCATTTCACCCCCGATACTCATCTCAGCCCTCGTGGCTGCCCCACTCTAGGTCACCTCGGGATACAGAGGTGAGCCGGTTAGAGTCCCTGCCTGTGCAGGAATCGGGGCACCAGCGGGTCTGAATAATATTAGTGCAGGGTCTCCCCCGTGGCACTGGGGTTATTCGGGGCGGGTCATCCTCTGCTGAGGGCCCCTCCTGGGCACTGTGTGGGGTTTAGCAGCATCCCTGGCCTCACCCATTTGATTCCAGGGGCCCTCCCTCCCAGTTGTGACAACCACAGATTTTCCCCACACATCACGGAAGAACTGGGTGAGGCGGGGGCAGGATGGCTCTGGGCGAGGACAGCTGTGTTGAAGCAACCAGCCTGGCCCAGGGCAAGGTCTGCCCCAATCCCGTCAGCGCCTGCATTTAGAACTGCCCCTTTCCTCTCCCACCTCCCCTGCCCTGCAGTGGTCTCCGAGACATCATCCCCATGTAATAAATCACACCTTCTCAGTTTACTGTTTGCTGCCCTCACTAGAACGTGAGCTCTTTGAGGACAGGGATGCTGTTATGTCCCCAGCACCTAGAAGAGTGTCTGCTGTGTAGTAGATGCTTCATAAATACTTGCTGAATAAAGGAGTTGAATAAAGGGATGAGTGGATGAATGAATGAAGGTTACAATGGAAGGAGGGGGGAGATTCCCTTTCTGGCTCTCGGGGGTTGGGAGATCAAGTGAAAGATCTGTCCTAAATAGGCTGACCAGCCTTCTGGGGTTCCCCGGGACTGAGAGTTTCCCCAGAGTTCCAGCGCTCAAACCTGAGCGGTCCTGGGCAAACTGGGGGCGGGTGTTGGTCACCCTATCTAAACACAGTAACAATTCCAGCTGCAATAGCAATGGCCAATGACCTCTACGGTCTTATTGACCATGCACAGTTCTCTACCTGGCGGGGAAGGGTGGGCCGGGATTGGAATTCTGGTGATCCAGGGCGGGTGAGGGCACACCCTGGGCTTGTGGAGGGGAGTCCAGGAAGGTTCTGGAGGAAGTGACAGTGACACAGGAGGGAGGGAGGAGTCTAAGGAAGAACATCCCACATGACAACCTGTGCCAATGGCCCTGGGCCCAAGGTCACACCTGACCAGGGCTTGCTTTTTTTTTTTTCTAATTTACTTTTCCCCACATGGATATGCAATTGTCCTAATGCCATTTATTGAAAACTCCTTAATTTCCCCACTTTCTATCATATCAAGTTCTCATATATCTGTTTCTGGACCTTTTTTCTATACCATAGAGCTATACGTCCCATCCTTGCACCACTAGGGCTGTTTCATCACTATAACTTTATTCATTTTGTTTTGGCCGTGCTGTGTGGCACGTGGGATCTTATGTCCCTGACCAGGGATCGAACCCGCGTCCCCTGCAGTGGAAGCTCGGAGTCTTAATCACTGGACCTCCAGGGAAGTCCCCAGGGCTTGCTTTGACATCCATGGAATGGTGGCAGGTGGGCACGGGGAGCAGCTGTCTGTGAGCCATCCTGGGTAGAAATGCAGGGTGGAGGGGAGGACAGATGGAGCTGGAGGGGAAGAAGCGGAGGAGGGAGGGAGGAAGGGAGGGAGGCCGGGCGAGAGACAGACAGAGAGTTTCCGGAGACAATAGCTCTGGCCGTGTCCTAGGGCATGAAAGCTGAAAATAGCTCCTAGTGCCGGGAGCCTTGGAGCCGGAGGCTGGGAGCCAGGGTGACTGGCTCTCCTCCCTGGTGTGCGTGTGTTGCGGGGGGGTGGGTGGCTCTGGGCTTCTCAGGCTGGGAATGGGGTGCACAGAGCAGGAACGGAGCAGGGACCCTTCTCTCTGGAACCTCGTGGGCCATCCTCAGCTCACAAAGCTGAGCCACTCCTTGCCCTACGAGTGGGGGGCTTATCCTCCCTGTCCCCTGGATCATACCCCCTCACACACAACTTCCCCGTGTGTGTTCCCAGCAACCAAGAGAATCTGTTTTTAAAAGATTTGGGGGAGGGGGGTAACCATACAAACAAGAGCAGAATGGATACTTTTTCAGGATATGAATGGCTCTGTGTAAGCCCACCCCCAGGGTAACCACAGTCCTGACCTCTAACACTCTTGACGAGTCAGCCTTGGTCTGGGCTTGCGGACCCACGGAAGCTTCCTCATTCCCTCCTTCAGGTCCCGACTCTCCCTCGGCGTCTTTGTGAGAAGCACCCGGGGAAGTGGGACTGCTAAGCTGTACTGCTGCTAGAACTCCACCTGGGCTCCACCAGGCTCCAGCCCCCCGCCCTGTCCACCTAACTGACCCTGAGGCACCTCAACTGGTAGGAGCAGCATCACCTTCCCTCCTGGGACTCGTGATACTTAAGGGAGACACCGAAAGACAAGCCTTTGGCTCCCTGGCTGGCAAAGAGCAGGTACTCAATTGTCATAAGTGTCCGTATCAGTGAGGGTTCTCCAGACAAACAGAATCCATATGGGGTGTGTGTGTATATACACACACACGTACATATGTACAAGCATACAAAAATATACAGCTGTGTACATATGCAGTATGCGTACACACATATACACACATAGTATATACAATACACACATACATATATACACACATATAAAATGCAGTTCGTATATATACAGTATGTATACACACATATACACACAATATAGACAATACACACATACATATACACTATACATACACACATATAAAATGCATAGTTTGTATACAGTATGTACACATACGTATAACATATGCAATATACACACCTAGGTACATATATAGCATACGTATATACACACATACAAAGATATTTAGGTGTGCATATAGACAGTATACATACATACACATATAATATATGCAATACATACACGTACATACATATAGACACACATATACACCTACATATAAAAGCATATAGCATAAAAATATATATGTACTGTATATAGAAATTCATCGTATATATACATACATATATCATATATATAAGATATATACACATACATATATACAATGTGTACACACACACACCTATATGTAAATATGCGCATGTACATACACATATAAATTCATACGCAAGTGTGTATATAATAGTATATTCATATATACATATAATACCTAGAAACATATTGGGGGGGAGGTGTCACGGTACGTCAAGGGCGGGAGTCGAACCCGCCACCCCAGGCCCCGAGGGGTCTCCCCGGGTCTCCACTTCGGGCCGGTGGGTGTGGCCGGGGGCAGCTGAAGACGTGCGTGCGTGCTTGCGTGCATACGTGCGTGCGTTCGTACGTGCGTACGTGCGTGCGTGGGGGCGGGTCCACGGGGCGGGAGGTGCTCGCCGCGAGTGAGTGGTTCAGCCGGGCCCCGGCTCATTGTGCTTGCTCAGGCCGGCCCCAGTTGGCAGCAGCGCTGGAGGCCCCGGGCCTGTGACCACAAAGAGGGAGCCGGGGGCCGGACGGGAGCAGGCCGGCGGCGGCGGCGGCGGCGGCGGCGGCGCCGGCTGAGGCCCAGGCCAGGCTCCCTCCCCTCAGCCTCCCGCCCGCCCGCCCGCCTATCCCGCCCCCGCCGGCGGCGCCCCGCCCCTCCCCCAACCGCCAGACTAGCCTGGTGCGGGGGCCGCGCGCGAAAACGTGGGGGAGAAGCTGAGACTGGAGTCGCCCGTGGTGGCCGAGCCCGCCGTCTACCCATGGCTGCTGCTGGTCTACGTGAGTGCCGCCCGTCCCCTCTTCCCGGACCTCCACCTCTCTTCCCCCACGGCGCGCGCTGAGCCCACCGAGTAACGGAGCGACTCGAGTCGCCAGACCCTCTTTGGAGCCCCCCTTCCCGCCCTGCCTGGTTCTCCACGGCCGTTTCCAGCCCCCGCGCGCAGGGTGGGCAGAGGGGAGCCGGGGCCGGCCGGGGCCACAGACTCGGCAGCGGGGACCCCGCGCTTCCGAGGGGCGCCCGAGCCGGTCTGCCGTTGGCCCTGTAGGGCTGGGGACCCAGGTCCCCCCCACCCCGGCCTGGACTGCCGGCGGGCTTGCCCTTCCGTACTTTATGATCTTGACACGTCGGGTTTCTTTTTCCTGGCCAGCTTTACCATTACCTGACCAGCTTTCCCAGCATCCCCTGATAATGTGTTAGATATTCAAGTTTTAGGGCCCGGTCCCAGCCCTATGGAATCAGCAACTCTGGTGGGGCTCAGTGATCTCTGTTACAACAGGCCCTCCAGATGATTTTTATTCACCTTAAAGTTTGAAAATATCTGCATTGTCAGCTGGCCGAAGCGTCCACCAGCAGGTGAAGGGGAGTGGCGCCTGGAAAAGATAGGGACTAGCCAAGGTAAGTACAGTAGCATTTGCCATGGTAGTAATGGAGAATGCCTTTTCTCCACTGGTTGGCACAGACTAGTATCTGGGAGCAGTGGCAGGGTTATTTAGGATGCTTTACATTGCAGTGTAGAGTGACCGCTGTCCTGGTTTGCCAGGGACTTCCCCTGTGTGAGCACTTAAAATCTCATCCTGGCAAACCCCTTAGCCTTGGGTTTGATAAACTTAGGGAATAACATGAAATTTAGGGGAAACATGATCTAGGTTTTGGGCAAGTCACAAGTGCTAATTAAAGCTAAGCAAGTATGGACAACATCTAGCCTTCTTTACCCCTTTGCGGGGAGGTAAATCTTGATTGGGTGAGAGGACTTATTGTTAAGAGATCTTTGTAGAAACATCCCCTTCTGCTTAGTCCGCTGGTTCTCCGTTCTGGCTAGACATTGGCATCGTCTGAGGAGAGTTAAAATGATTGTATTGGTCTAGCATGACCAACCGTCGGTGTGAGGGTTTTTAAAAAGTGCTTCAGAGGATTCTAATGTGCAGCCAAATTTAGGTGCCACTGCTTAAGCTTTTGAACCGCTGCTATGTATTTTCACCTCATCTTGCTGTGAGAATATCCAACTGTAGTTGAGGTTTGTTGTTTTTCTTTTTCTTTTTTTAACTGTCTTATTATAAGAGTTACTGTCTTAAATAAGATTGAATGGACAGAAAATCCTGCTAGTCCATTTGGTATAGCTGGATACCCAGAGTAATATCGTTAAGATATGTACCATTTAAGTATTGTGACTGGCCTTTTAAAAATTAACATATGCATTAAATTAGTATTGATAGTATAGATCTCTTTCGAAGTTGTCATGTTGGGGAGCTATACCTCTAATCTGCTGCCATTGCTAAATATCTGGACACCTCTTATTAGGAATTGCTTTTAAAAATCTTTAGGGATTAAAACCAAGATTGTTGTATTATTTGTACTGGGACCACAAAAACCTCACAGAGTTCCCCCGCTGTACCTTCTACCCCCATCTCTAACCCTTGGCAACTTCTAATCTGTTCTCCATCTCCACAGTTTTGTTATTTTAAGAATAATATGTAAACATAATCATGAATTACTTAATCTTCGGAGATTGGCTTTTAAAAACTTTCCCCTCGGCATCATTCCCTTGAAGTTCATTTCAATTTTTGCATATATTAATAATTTGTTCCTTGTTGTTGCTCGGTAGTATTCTATCATAAGATTTTATCACAATCTGTTTCAACATTCACCCATTGAAAGACATTTGGGGAGTTGCCAGTTTGTGGCTATTAGAAATAAAACTGCTATGAACATTTATGTGTAAGTTTCTGTGGGAACTTCATTAAGTTTTTGTTTCTTTTGGATAAATGCTCAAGAGTACAATTACTGCATTGTAGGGTGAATCTACTTTTAGGATTAAAAGAGACTGTCAAGCTGTTTCTCAGAGTGGCTAAACCATTTTATTTTCCCACCAGTGATGTGATATAATTTTTCTACGTACTCGCTAGCATTTGATGTTGTCACTATACTTTAATTTTAGTTATTCTCTGATATCTCATTATGGCCTTAATTTGCATTTCCCTGATGGCTAACGATGTTGAACATCTTTTCATGTGCTTCTTTGCCATGTGTATATTCTCTTCCATGAAATGTCTGTTCCTGTCTTCTGCCTATTCTCTAGTTGGATTTTTTTAAGTTGTTTGGAGAGTTCTTTGTATATTATAGATACAAGTCATTTGTCTCCTATGGGATTTTCAAATATGTTTTCCCACTGTGTAATTTGAGTTTTCATCCACTTAAAAGGATCTTCTATGAAGCATTTTTAACTCATTTTGATGAGATCCAATTGATCAGTTTTTGCTTTTATTGATCATACTTTCGGTGTCAAGTCTAAGAATTATTCACCTAGTTGTAGATGCCAAAGATTTTCTCCTATTTTTTTTTTTCTAAAAATGTCCTGCTTTTACATTTAAGATTATGATCCACTTTGATTTAATTTTTGTGTAAGATGTGTAAGGTTTAGGTTAAGGTTCATTGTTTGTTTGTTTGTTTTTGTCGAGGGATGTCCAACTGTTTCAGTACCATTTTTTGAAAAGTCTATTCTTCCTTGATAGCTTTTGCACTGCTGTCAAAACCAAGTTAAATGTATTTGTGTCAGTCTATTGCTGGGTTCTCTGTTCCATTCCATTGATCTATGTATCTACCCTCCATCACTACTGCGAAATCTTGAAATTGGGTAGATTAATTCCTCCCATTTTAATCTTCCTTTACAAATTGTTTTAGCTATTCTTCAGCCTCTTCCTACCATATAAATCTTAGAATAAGCTTGTCTATATCCACAAAAACCTTGAGGGCATTTTAAGAGTAATTGTGTTAAGCCTCTTAACTTGGGGAGAATTGACAGCTTTATTATGTTGTGTTTTCTAATCCGTGAACAAGGTATGTCTCCCTATTTGTTTGGGACTTTTAAAATTTTCTTCATCAGCATTTTGTAATTTTCAGTATAGAGGTCCTATAAATGTCTTATTGGGCTTCTATTTAAGTATTTATTTAGGTCAGTTGTAAATGGCATCACATATTTTTATTTAAGCTTCTACACATTTGTTATTAATATATAATTTGATAAAATTGTGTGGATCTTGTACTCTAAAACATTTACAAACTAATATTATTTCTCAAGCTTTATGTGGATTCCTTGGTATTTTCTCCATTTAGATTATCATCTCATCTTCAGATATAGACAGTTTTAGTTTTCCTTATTCAATATAATAGGATATATTACTATTCAACATTCAGGAGGATATATTCCTTCCTATTCAACATAGTAGGAATAGTTCTTTCATCTTTTAAATAAACTTTTTAAAAATTTAACTTTTAAATTTATCTATTTATTTATTTTTGCTTTATTTTCTTACTAGAACCCCCAGTAATATATTTAATAAAAGTGGTGAGAGCAGATATCGGTGCCTTGTTTCTGATCTTACAGAGAAAGCGTTCAGTCTTTCACAGTTAAATATAATGTCGGTATAGGTTGTTTGTAGATCATCTTTATGAGTTTCTGTATGTTCCTTTTCTATTCCTAGTTTGCTTGGAGTTTCTTTTCTTCTTTTTTTTTAAATCATGAATGGGATTGGATTTTGTCAAATGCTTTCTCTGCATTAATGATTAGGATCACATGACTTTTCCCCCTTAATCTATTGGCTATGGTAGATTACATTGTTTGATTTTCAAATATTTAACCAACTTTGCATAACTGGAATAAATACCACTTGGTCATGGTATATTATTCTTTTTATATATTTCTGGAGTTAATTTGCTAATATTTGGCTGAAGATTTTTACAGCCAATTTCATAAAAAATACTGGCCTGTAGTTTTCTTCTTTCTATACTATCCCAGTCTGGTTTTGGTATCAAGGTAATACTGGCTTCATAAAATTAATTAGGAACTGTTCCCTCTACTTCTGTTTCTTATCAAGTCATGTAAAATTGGTGTTAATTCTTTAAGTCTTGGGTAAAAGTGAAACATCTAAGCCTGAATATTTCTTTTGGGAGTTTTTAAATGAAAAATCAGTGTTTCTCATAGTTACAGGAAAATTGAGATTGTCTCTTTCATCTTGGCTGAGTTTTGGTAGTTTTGGGTGTAGACGCATTGGTCCATTTCATCCACATTTTTGAATTTATAGTGTAGACTTGTTCATAATAACTTGTCCCTTATTAACCTGCAGGATATGTCATGGTATCCTTGGTTGCATTTCTGATATCTGTGATTTGTGCCATCTCTCTTTTTATCTTGATCAGTCTTGCTACATCTTTCTTGATGAGATTGTTTATTTTGAAGAACCAGCCTTTTGTTTCATTGATTTCCTCCCCCCCCCCCATTTTCCTGTTTTCAGTTTCATGGATTTTTGTTTCATCTTTATTATTTCCTTCTTTCTGCTTGTTTAGTGTTTTTTCCTCTTCCGTTTTTACTATTTTAATATAGAAAATTAGACTATTTCTTTGAAATATTTTCTTTCCCAATTTAGTGCTATAGACTTCCCTTTCAGCATTGCTTTCACTTCATTCCACAAATGTTGATCTGTTATATCTCCATTTTCTTTTATTCTATGCATTTAAAAATTTTTCCTTGACTTTTTACCCATGAGTTATTTGGAATTGTGATGTTTAGTTTTCATGTGATTGAAGATTTTCCTGTTGTCTTTCTGTTATTGATTTCTAGTCTGGTTCCATTATGGCTAGAGAATATACTCTCTATGATTTTAATTCTTTTAAATCTGCTAATGTTTTTTTTTATCACCCAGTGTATGGTATATGAGTGAATGTTCCATGGACACTTGAATATGTATTCTGCTTTTATTGAGTGTGTTCTTTAAATGTCAGTTATATCCTGTTGATTGATGATGTTTTCAGTTCTTCCATACCCTTGCTGATTTTTGTCTCTGGGAGTTCTATAAATTGCTGTGTTGAAGTCTCAAATAATAATTGTGGATTTGAAATTCTCTCCTTTTACCTTTTTCAGTGTTTGCTTCATGTGTTTTGAAGTTCTGTTGTTTGGTGCACACACATTTAGTATCACTAGGTCATCTAGGTGGATTATTCCTGTTATCTTTATGTAATGACCCTCTTTGCCCCTAATAATTTCCTTTGCTCTGAAATCTACTTTATCTGATATTAATATAGCCATTCCTGCTTTTTCTGATGAATGTTCACATGATATACCTTTTTCATCCTTTTACTTTGAACTACCTATATCATGATGTTTAAAGTAAGCTTCTTATAGACAGTATAGAGTTGGATCATGCTTGTGATTTTTTCATCTACTCTTCCAATCTCTGTCTTTGACTTGGTTATTTAGATCATTTACAGTTAATGTAATTATTGCTATGTTAAAGATTAGGTCTACCATTTTATTTTTTGTTTTGTCTTTTACCTTAGTTTCTCAATCCTGTGTTTCTCTTATTTTGCCTTCTTGTGGGTTACTTAAACATTTTTTGGTAAGTCCATTTTAATCTAATTTATTTATAATCATTTGTGTATACTGTTTGTATAGTTTTTTTAGTGGTTGCTTTTGGCCTTACACTATACATATGTAACTTATCATAGCCTACTGGAATCTGTCTTTTATTACTTCAAGTGAAGTTTCAAAATTTTACTTCCATTTAGGTCTCTTAATAGTCCCCAGTTTTAAAGTATGATTTTCTGTAGTATTTCCTTTATATACATTGAGAACCACATCAGATGGTGTCATAATTTTTGTTTGACCATCATAGGGAATTTAAGAAACTCATGAGACTAATGATAGTCTCTTATATTTATCCCACTTGTTTTCACCCATTCCATTGTTCGCCTTTTCTTTCTGAAGTTGCCAGTCTTCTGTTATTGTTTTTTATGTTTTCATAACAGTAGGTGATATCTGGGCTTTCCAGTGCCATTGGATATGAGTTTCAGGAAACACTGAGCCTGGCTCACTTAATGCTACTGAGTTGGAGGGTTTGTATACGTTGGGCCTGTTGGCACAGCAGATGCTAGCAGATTAGACTAATGCTGATGGGACTAGTGCCACAGGAGGATGCATTCCCATTCAGGCTATGCTGCTGCTACAGTAGATCAAATCCCCCTCTACCCCAAGTGTGGGGCAGTGACCTGCTGCTGTCACTGCTTCTTTATTAGGCTGCTTTCGCCTCAGGTGTGTGGTGGGATCCCTTGGAAGCTGCTGCTGCTGTGAATCACAGGGTTAAATTCATTTTAGAAATACTTAAATATAAATATATAGCCTGGCTCTTGTAGGACCTCTGTATTTGTTTTTTATTGCTTTCATACGAATTACCGCAAATTGAGTGACTCAAAACATCGTAAATTTATTACCTTACAAGTCTGACATTGGTCTCAGTTGAGTAAAGTAAAAGTGTTGGCAGGATCGACAGATGAATGGATAAAGCTGTGGCACATATATACAATGGACTATTACTCAGCCATAAAAAGAAATGAAATTGAGTTATTTGTAGTGAGGTGGATTGACCTAGAGACTGTCATACAGAGTGAAGTAAGTCAGAAAGAGAAAAACAAATACCGTATGCTAACACATATATATGGAATCTAAAAAAAAAGAAAAAAATGGTTATGAAGAACCTAGGGGCAGGACAGGAATAAAGACTCAGCCATAGAGAATGGACTTGACACAGGGAGGGGGAAGGGTAATCTGGGATGAAGTGAGAGAGTGGCATGGACATATATACACTACCAAATGTAAACTAGATAGCTATTGGGAAGCAGCCACAAAGCACAGGGAGTGGAATCCTGCAGTGTTTGCTGATGGTCATTTGACTGGTGTGAGCTGAAACCTTTTTGACGTTGAATTTGCATGTGGCTAATAATTCCTTATACTGAGCTTTAGGCATGTCCTTTTTTTTCTTTTCCTTTTTTTTAAAGAGTGACTACAACTTCCCTCTTCATATTGACGTCTTGAAAAATTTGTCATGTGTTGAATTTCCTTGCCTATTCCCTACCCCAGGGCATTTTTTGAGGGCAGGCGTCATTTACAGCCCAGCAGTCCTTGTGACTATTAAGCTACCATTAGCACTGGGTTTAAAGCTGCTGTTGTGGGAAAGAGCCACAAGGTGGCAGCATTATTTCGTTCTCAACTCTTGTTACTAGGGCAACAGAGTCTTCCTGGAGGTAGCGTTCCAAGGTTGTAAATTAGAGTGGAATGTGCTGGGACAAGCCCCCAGAAGTTTATGTCTCCTTACTTATGTTTGTTTTTTAAATTTAATTTCTATTTCTTATCGGAGTAAATTTGATTAGAGTGTTGTGATTGTTTGGCTGTACAGAATCTGCTCAATGATTCATGCATATGTCTGTTCATCTTCGGATCCTGTTACCATGTATGTTATTACAGAATGTTGAGTAGACCTCCCTTGGTATTTGGTAGGTGTTTTGTCATTATATATTTTCTATGTATTAGTGATTATATAATTCATATAGTTTATATGTTATATGTTTATATACATTTAACATACATTAATCTATGTATGTTAGCCCCTTAGTCCTAAATTATCCATCCTCCCACCTTTCATTTTGGTTAACCATTAGTTTGTTTTATAAGTCTGTGAGTGTCTTTTTCTGTGGAAATATGTTCATTGGTAGCAATCTTAGGATAACATGTATAAATGATATCATAGGATATTTGTCATTCCCTTTTGACTGACTTAACCTAATATGATTATTTCTAGGCTCATCTGTAGTCCTGTAAACGGCATTGTTCATTTTTTTCCCGAGGCTACTATTCCATTCGGTACGTATACCACTTCTTCTTTGTCCATTTATCTGTTGATGGGCATTTTGTTTGCTTCCATGTCTTGCCTATTGTAAATACTGCTGCAATACACGATTTTCCATCCCGTGTCTTTTGGATTCTGGCTTTCACAGGTGACAGGCCCAATAGTGGGCCTTCCAGATCATATGGTGACTCACTTTTTACCTTTAAACACACTGCCATTCTGTTCCTATTATTGGCTGTTACCACTTTACATCCCACTTAGACCGAGAGGTTATGCTGTTCTCCACAACTTCTTCAACATCTATTGTTTGTTGACTTTTTGCTGATGGTCATTCTGACTGGTGTGAGGTGATACCTTTGTGTAGATTGGGTTTCCATGCGTCTGACAATTCCTGATGTTTTGCGTTTATCAATGTCCTTTTCATTTTTTTTTAAGATTGAGCTAAACTTACAACTTCTAATTGCCTTCTTGAAAAATTTGCCGCGTTTGGATTTTTTGGCCATTCCCTGCCCCAGGATATTTTTTGAGGGCATGAGTCATTTACAGCCCTGCAGTCCTTGTGAATATTAGTGACCATTAGCAGTAGATTTGAGCTGCTGTTTGAGGAAACGGCCTTAGGGTGGGAAGACTTCTACGTTGCCAACTCTGCTTGCTAGGGAAACAGAACCTTGCTGCAAGTTGTGCTTTTAGGTTGCAGATTAGAGTGGAATGTGCCAGGACAAACCCCCATAAGTTTTAGCCTCCTTAATTCTTGTCTGTGTCTTTAAGTTGTAGTTTTTATCAGAGCAAACTTGATTGAAAAATGTCTTTTTTTCTAGGTGTACAGAATCTTGTTCATTTACACATATACATATATCTATTGATCTTTGGGTTCTTTTCCATGTAGGTTATTACAGAGTGTTGAGTAGACCACTCTTGGTATTCCATAGGTCTTTGGGGATTATATATTTTATATGTATTAGTATATGTGTGTTAACCCCAATATCCTAATTTATCCATTCCTCACACCTTTTCTTTGGCTTAACCATAAGTTTGTCTTCTCAATCTGAGATTGCCTTTCTCTGTGGAAATATGTTCATTTTTATGAATTTTCAGATAACATAAGTGATATCAAAAGGCATTTGTCTTTCGCATTCTGATTTACTTCACGTTGTGTGATTATCTCTAGGCTCATGTGTGGTGCTGCATATGCCATTCTTTTACTTTTTTTCGTGACTTATATTCCATTCTGTCTATATACCACTTCTTCTTTGTCCATTCATCTGTTTATGGACCTTTTTTTTGCTTCCATATCTTGGCTATTTCAATATTGCTGCAGTGCACATTTGCCTGCCTCTGTCTTTCCGATTCTGGTGGCCTTAGGTTATAGGCCCAAAAGGTGCCCTGCCGCATCATATGGTAGCTGAATTTTTACCTTTTCAAGCAGCTCCATTCAGTTTGTGTTAGTGCTGTTACCACTTTACATCCCACCAGCAGCTAGAAGGTACACAGTTCTCTACAAGCCCTTCAGCATTTATAGTTTGTAGACTTTTTGCTGATGGTCATTTGACTGGTGTGAGCTGAAACCTTTTTGGACGTTGGATTTGCATATGGCTAAGAATTCCTTATAGTGAACTTTAGGCATGTCCTTTTTTTTCTTTTCCTTTTTTTTTTAAAGAGTGACTACACCTTCCCTCTTCATATTGAGTTCTTGAAAAATTTGTCATGTGTTGAATTTCCTTGCCTATGCCCTACCCCAGGGCATTTTTTGAGGGCAGGCGTCATTTACAGTTTTTTTTTAAATTTAATTTATTTTATTTTTTATTTTATTTTATTTTTGGCTGTGTTGGGTCTTCATTGCTGCGCACTGGCTTCCTCTAGTTGCGGTGAGCGGGGGCTACTCTTTGTTACAGTGCGCAGGCCTCTCATTGTGGTGGCTTCTCTTATTGTGGAGCACGGGCTCTAGGGTGCGCGGGCTTCAGTAGTTGTGGCACGCGGGCTCAGTAGTTGTGGCGCACGGGCTTAGTTGCTCCGCGGCATGTGGGATCTTCCGGGACCAGGGCTCGAACCCGTGTCCCCTGCGTTGGCAGGCGGATTCGTAACCACTGCGCCACCAGGGAAGGCCAAGAAGGTGTTTTTTAACGTGTAATTTGAGCAAGTGGTTCCGTGTTATTAACATGCCCGGGGCGGGGTGGGGGGTCGGTGTGACAGGCCTGCCCTCCTCTGCAGGTCTAGTTCCAGTCTCTGAAAGGCATTGAGGATTCTGTTTGAGGATTCTGTCTTCCTTTGTGTTTTCTGCTCCCCACGCTCCCTCCTGTAACCCCTTTCTGCCATCCCCACTCCCCCCACCCCCCCAGTCACACGTTGCAAACCCCAGACCCGTTTTTTCCGTTGTGATTAAACCGTCACCTGAAGCCGCCTCCAGGAGCCTCTGATCTGAACCCCCTAGTGGCATTAACGTGGCCCTCGTGCTATTAACTTCAGCCTCACAGACTTTCCCCGCTGAGAACAGCTTTGCTGGGCACTGAGGGTCTGTGACTTTTATCTCAGTTAGGCCGTTAAAAAACTGAAACATGGTTTAGATAAATAAATAACTCCTCCTTCCCTTCCTCCTGGCTCTGAGCTTGGAGCTGGTGAGCTGTCTGGGGAGAAGGTCACGGGATGGGGGCTGGGGGATGGGGAGAGAGGACAAGGTAACCGTGCCTGACACGGATCTGTAACTACACGTGGACAGAGCTCTATACTGAACGTGTCTGGTCCCTCCTTTGCTCCGAGGCGTTCCCGTTTTCTGGTTGGTGTGAGGGGTGGGGCAGAGTGGAAGGTGGACCAAGGTTGCAGTAGCTTTGTCTGACTCTAGGTCTGTGACATCCCCCTTCAAGCACATCCCTCTTCCCCACTGTCTCCCCATCTCTTCCCTCCGCCCCTTTCCGTGACTGTCTCCGTGTGTTTCCACCTTGTTGCTTTTCTGTGGTCCCTCTGTTTCTCTTTCACCCTCTACCTGTCTCCGCCTTTTGTCTCCTTCCGAACCTTCCAGCATCCCCTGTGCTGCGGTTGGCGCATGGTTTGGGGGATCGCCCTCCAACGCGGGCTGCAGGCGACTTGTCAGACTGCTTTGTGAAACCAAAAAATGTAGAAATCTTTCATTTCCTTGGCCTCTGAGGCTTCGCTGGGGTGGCGGGCAATTGGCAGGCCTGTCGGCTACACCCCACACTGGTCGTTGTTTCATATTCTTAGCTATAAAAGTGGGGATACAAATGGTACCTGCTTCATAAGGCCGTAGTGAGGATCCAGCAGGAAGTGGATGCGAAGCCCTGAGCACAGTGATTGATTCTCAGCAGATGCTCAATGAATGAAATCTCTTAAATGAAATCGTTTATTATAAAAATGTTTAGTCCGGGGTAAAAGTGGACCAGAACAATGAGCCCCCATGCATATACATCAGCCAGATTCGGTATGTTTCAACATTTTGTGTACCTGCTTTGTCCATCCCCTCTTCTTGTGGTTGCCGGAATATTTTAAAGCAATTAGCAAACCCCTCGTAGCATTTCAGCCCTATGTGCGTCTCTAAAAAATCTGAATGTTTTCTCATACAACCTTAAGACCTTTATGCCAACCAATGAAAATGATGATTCTTACTTTAATACTGAGTCCATATTCAGGTTTTTCTGATTAACTTTAAAATGTCCTTTTACTCTTGTGTTTTTTGAATCAGGATCCAAATATTGTTCTTGTATTGTAATTGGTAATAACATCCCATTAATCCAGAACAGCCCCCCACCCCACCCCCACCCCCACCCCCAGGTAATTGACGTATTGAAGAAACTGGGCCGGCTGTAGAGTGTTCCACATTCTGGATTTCTCTGTTTGCTTTTTCGTGGTGTCATTTAAATTGCACTTCTGCTTCCTAAATTTCCTATGAGCTGAAAGCCAGCTCCAACAGCTGGATTAGCGTGTTAGGTTCGGACTTTGTAGCAAGAGGCACATGACACGTAGGGGCCGCTCTGCCGTCCGTCACTTCTCTAAAGTGGGCTCAGGTGCGCTCAGCTCTCCGGCTCCTCACTCAGCTGTCATCTGCCATTCGTTTCATTTTCACTGACGATCTCTGCATAAATTGATTATTTTATTAGGAAGTTAGGAAGCGGTGAGTTTGCTAATCATGCCATTCCTTCCACGTTGACTGCTTTTTACTCATCCACTTGCGCTATATATTTGCCTGTAAAGACAGTCAGGTGCGGTTGGCAGATTTCTGCGACGTCTCCCGTGACTTTTAAAAGCCTCCAGGGGTTACTCCCAGGGGTAACCCGCTGAAAGAGATTTTGCAGATATAATTAAGGTTGTGTTCTGGGTGGGTTGAATTTGCTCACACCAGCCCTTTAAAAGCAGAGAATGTCCTCAGGCCGGCAGCAGAAGTCAGAGAGATTGAAGCAGGAGAAAGGTGGGACGCACCCTTGGCAACTTTGCAGGTGGAGGGGGCCCCATGAGAAGGATTGTGAGTGTGTCGAGGAGCTGAGGGTGACCCCTCCTCCTTGGCAGGCAGCAAGGGAACGGGGACCTCAGTCCTACAGCCCTCGGACCTGCATTCTGCCAACAGCATGAATGAGTTTGGGAGCAGATTCCTCCCTGGAGCCTCTAGATAAGAACCCAGGTTGCCAGCACCTTGATTCTGGCTTTGTGAGCCCCTAGGCAGAAAACCCAGCAGAGCCAGCCAGGACTTCTGACCTCCAGAACTGGGAGGTATTTATTAGCGGTGTTTTTAAGTCACTGAGTTTGTGGATGTTTGTTACACAGCAATAGAAGACTAATAGAGCAGGATCAATGCTTAACTTCTTTGTTTTTAATTGCCGGTTTCCAGAATAAAAAAGGTTAAGTAAATGACAGCTGCCTTTATCTTCCTCATCCTTACATAGAAACCATACGTCTTAACGGACATCAATGAAGTGGATTCCTAATTTGCTGTCAGTAAAACTTACTCATTTAGAGATTGACAAGTGTCCTGGGTTTGGCTCATTGAAAGAATGGTTTTAAAGGGATACTGGTTATCAAATAGACAGTAAAATCAATTTGTCGGTTAAAATCAATTTGTATGGTTAAGATGTTTTGCTACCATTTTCTTCTGTGATATACTGAAATAATTTCATCATATGCAAGTGGGGCACATAACATTTGATAAATTCCATCTGTCTGTTGACAATCTACTCACTTCTCTGACTGCATACCCTCTCCTGTTAGAGAAGGATGTTTCCGATTATAAGGAGACTCCAAAATAGATGCTTAATTCATAAAGTATGCAAATGTTACTCTCATATATAAAGAACATCATGGTTAAAGTACTATGACGTCACATCATTATTGCCATGGAAGACATTTCATTTTCTCACACTGACTTCAGAGCTTAATCCAGAGTCTGAATATTGATCTTTTTGAATTCGTGTGAGAATTGGTGTCTTTGAAACATGGTTTTGGTCAAAACAAAATTTTGCAACTTTTACTCTTTGAAAAACAGCTTTATCGAGGCATGCTATTACATGTTATAAAATTCACTCACTATGAGTGTAAATTTGATGAGTTTTAGTAAACTCTGAGTTGTGCAGCCAGCACCACAGTCTAATTTTAAAACATTTCCATGTGTCAAAGAGACCCCCTGTGCCCACTTGTAGTCACTTCCTGCTCCCATCCCCAGGCAACCAATAATCTGCTTTCTGTCTCTATAGTAATTTTCCTTTTCTGAACATTTCATATGAGTGGAATCTTACAGGTTGTAGACTGTTTGTCTTTTGCACATGGCTTCTTTCATTTAACACCAGGTTTTGGAGGTTGATCCACGTTGTGTGTTCCGGTCTCTCGTTCCCTTTTGTTGCTGAATAATATTCCATTACGTGGATAGACCACATTTTGTTTATCCCTTCGCCAGTTGATGGACATTTGAATTATTCCCACTTTTGGTCTATTACAAACGATGCTGCTGTGTTCACATTCACGTACAAGTGTGGATGTATGTTTTCATTTCTCCTGGGTATGTAAGTAGGAGTGGAATTGCTGGGCTGTATGGTGAATTCATGTTTAACTTTCTAAGGAATCACTAGTTGCTTTCTAAATTATACTACATTTACATTCTCACCATCATTTTTTGAGAGTTCCGGGTTTGCCATAGCCTCATCAACACTTGCTGTTGTCTTTGATTCTAGCCTTCCTAGTGGGTGTGAAGTGGTGCTTCATTGGGGTCTTGATTTGCATTTCCCTAACAGTTAGTGATATTGGACATGTTTGTGGTGATTAGCCATTCTTATATCTTCTTTGGTGAAATATCTATTTAAATCTTATGCCCATTTAAAAAATTGATTGTCTTTATTTATGTTATTTATCATGTGTATAATTCACAAATACTTCCTCCCAGTCAGTGGCTTCTTTTTCATTTTCTTCATAGTGACTTTTGAAGTACAGAAGGTTTTAATTTTGAAGTCCAGTTTACAACTTTTTGGAATGAATTTTAGTGTCTTATCTAAGAACTTTTTGCCTAACTGAATTCCCCAAAGATTTTTTTCTCTTTTTCTTCTAGAAGTGTTTTAGCATTTTAGCTCTTAGGTCTTTGTTTGATTTTTGAGTTGTCATGTATAACGTGAGGTAAGGGTCTAAATTCATCTTTTTTTGCATGTGGCTATCTAGTTGTCTGAAAAATGTTTGTTTTTTTGTTTGAAGATAAAAACGTTTTCTTCCCCCGTTGGATTGTCTTGGCACCTTTGTTGAAAATTGATTGACCATAAACTTAAGGACTTATTTCTGGACTCTTAGTTTTGTTCTGTGGATGTATATGTCTGTCCTTATGCTGGTCCCACAGTGTCTTGATTACTGTAGCTTTATAGTAAGTTTTGAAATCAGGAAATAAAAATCTTCTCACTTTATTCTTTTCTTTCTTTTTTTTTTTCAAACTTGTTTTTGGGTCTTCTGGATCCTTTGCATTTCCATATGAATTTTAGCATCAGTTTTTCAATTTCTGCCCCCCCTCAAAAAAAAGCCTACTCAGATTTTGGTAGGGATTTTGTTGAATGTATAGATTTGGAGACAACTGTCATTTTAACAACATTAAGTCTTCCAATCCATGAATGAAATGTCTCTACAGTTGTTTACGTCGTCCCTAATTTCTCTCAGCAGTGCTTTGTAGTTTTCAGTCTTATGTGTCTTCTTAAATTTATTCACAAATATTTTAATGTTTTTGATGCTATTATGGATGAAATTGTTTCTTTAATTTCATTTTTGGTTGTTCATTGCTAGTACATGGAAATAGAATTGGATTTTGTATGGTGATCTTGTATCCTACAATCTTGCTGAACTAATTTATTAGTTCTAGTAGATTTGTGTATGTGTGTATGTGTGTGAGTTCTTCAGGATTTTCTACATGTAAGATCCTGTCTCTGAATAAAAACAAATGTACTCCTTTCTTTCCAGTCTGGTGCCTTTTCTTTTCGATTTTTACTTTTCACTTTAATTTCTTAAATATTTATTAACGTTGGTCTCAAACATATTTAGCATGCTTTCAAAGAACATTCGGGTTGAAAGAATGCATAAATTATATTTGGCGTTTGGGGCTAAGGCATAAGAAATATACTTGCCATGGACTTTGAAAAAAAAATGTATGTTTCATTATAAAAAGGATACATTGGAAAGACAAATTGCTATCTTACAAAGTTCTTTTTTTTTAAATTATTATTTATTTATTTATTTATTTATTTATTTTTGTCTGTGTTGGGTCTTCGTTTCTGTGCGAGGGCTTCCTCTAGCTGCGGCAAGTGGGAGCCACTCTTCATCGCGGTGCGTGGGCCTCACTATCGTGGCCTTTCGTTGCGGAGCACGGGCTCCAGACGCGCAGGCTCAGTAGTTGTGGCTCACGGGCCTAGTTGCTCCGCGGCATGCGGGATCTTCCCAGACCAGGGCTCGAACCCGTGTCCCCTGCATTGGCAGGCAGAGTCTCAACCACTGTGCCACCAGGGAAGCCCCAAAGTTCTTTTTAAAAGGATTTTCTAAGCAGGCCTGTAGAAAGAAAGATGGACACAGACATGACATAGAGACCTCTTTTTTTAATTTGGTAATTATATGCAAAATACAGGACCACAGAAGTACTGAAAAAAAAATAAGCGACACAGAGGAAAACATTTTAGGTTTACTTTTTTGTCAGTTTCAAGGAACAAAGTTACCAGCCTATTTTATGATTATAAAATTATTGCTCGAAGTGCTTTGTGCTTCAAAACATGGTAGGTGGCTAAAATCTGCAAATACTTAACCTCTGTGCAACTTCTGACTTGAAGAGCAGAGTTAAATGATAGAACATCGAGCCCTTTTGCTTGTGGTCGTAGAGAGGGAAATCTTAACCTGGGAACCCCCCTTCAGGCTTTGTTTTCTCTTTTGTTTCCACCTTTGTTTGGAAGAGTTTGTTTGTGTCCCTGTGCAGGGCCTTCCCCAGACAAACAGCCTCCCTGATTGACAGTCACAGATGGCCGCCGTCCCACCCTGTCTGATGTGTAAAACTTCCTCCAGCTGAGAGCCACCAGCCCCAAAAGGGAAGAAAACCTGAGGCCCCATTCAACCCTGCATCAATTATCCATGGCTTTGTGGAGACTTCTAGTGAGGGAAAGAGTTAAAGATCCATTTAAACTTTCAAACAGCAGAGGTAAACACTTGGCTAAGCACAGCTGATTGGATTTTCAATTGAAGAGGCCAGGCAGCCACAGGCAACGGGTGGTGAGGAACCCACAGAAATGATGGACACAGATTCTGCACTTTCAACTTGCATCTCTAGACAGAAATGCCGCCTAGAGAGGAAAGACACTGAAGAAGAGGGAAAGGCTGTGAGTCCAAACCCCACTGGTAGGCAGTCCTTTGGGCTGACTCCTTATCTGTGTTGGCTCCCACAAGCCTGGGTATTGGCGCCCCGGGTTGGAGACGCCACCTGCCCTGCCACGCAGCCTCTGCGGCTCTGAAAACTGGGGACATCTGAGAAAATTGTGGCAGCTTTCAAAGAGAGTAAAAAGGCTTAAACCAGTCCTATGAGAAATTTCGTTGTCTTTTTTGTTCGTTTATTTTAAACCAGTTTATTTGGGCCGGTTTTCCTCTTACAAGACATCATTCAGGTTCTAAGATCAGCCATGATTATCTCTTCCCAGAAAAATTCAGAAGAGCTACACTTCTGCTGGAATGGCACAATCCTTTAACATCTGCTAATCACTAGAACTATAGGAACCCTGGCATGTGACCACCAGACCCCTGATCTGCAGGCTGGCAACTCTCTCTCTGATCTTGTAGGTGGTTGCTATTTAATTTTCCCTGAGCTCTTCTGAGCCCGTGGTTGATGGGAATTACTGTTGGTTTAAGACAGTGATGGCCACCTGTGTACTAAACACAGCACTAGTATTTTCTATGCTAGTTAAAATAATGTGACCAAGTTTGCCCATCCCCCAAAAAGCAGAGCCTGAATAGGAGGTAGGCACTTCACAACTGCTATTTTCCGTCTGTCACCAGGAAAAGTTAGTGGGGAAATGAGCACGCCTCGGGTTTTTTTTTTTTTAATTTTTTTCTTTAAATTTATTTATTTATATTTATTTTTGGCTGTGTTGGGTCTTTGTTTCTACGCGAGGGCTTTTCTCCAGTTGCGGCAAGCGGGGGCCACTCTTCATCGCGGTGCGCCGGCCTCTCACTCTCGCGGCCTCTCTTGTTGCGGAGCACAGGCTCCAGACGCGCAGGCTCAGTAGTTGTGGCTCACGGGCCTAGTTGCTCCGCGGCATGTGGGATCTTCCCAGACCAGGGCTCGAACCCGTGTCCCCTGCATTGGCAGGCAGATTCTCAACCACTGCGCCACCAGGGAAGCCCTGGGTTTTTTTTTAATTGAAGTATAGTTGATAGAATGTTGTGTTAGTTTCAGGTGTACAGCAAAGTGATTCAGCTATACATATATATATTCTTTTTCAGATTCTTTTCCATTATAGGTTATTACAAGATACTGAATGTAGTTCCCTGTGCCATACAGTAGGTCCTTGTGTTTATCTATTTTATATATAATGGTGTGTATCTGTTAATCCCAAACTCCTAATTTATCCCTCCCCACGTTTCTCCTTCGGTAGCCATAAGTTTGTTTTCTATGTCTGTGAGTCTATTTCTGTTTTGTAAATCAGTTCATTTGTATCATTTTTTTAGATTCCATGTATAAGTGATACCATGTAATATTTGTCTTTCTCTGTCTGACTCACTTCACTTAGTATGATCATCTCTAGGTCCGTCCATGTTGCTGCAAATGGCATTATTTCATTCTTTTTTATGGCTGCATAATATACCATTGTGTATATATTGATATATACCACATCATCTTTATCCATTCATCTGTGGACGGACATTTAGGCTGCTTCCATGTCTTGGCTATTGTAAGTAGTGCTGGAGTTTGTTTTTTAAAAAAGCATATAAACTATACAATTCCTAGTTAATATATCATGATACTAAAATCCAGAATTTGGGGGCAGTGCACAGGTCTCTGCTTTATGTGCTTTGTTGAATGAGACATTGAGAATCTAATATATATTAAGTGCTCCACTGGAAATGTCTTATTAAACAAAACAGCACATAGGGGAGACTAGAACAGCGTCAGGCCACAGAGGACTTTCCACCTGCCACCAGCTCACTCTGCAAAAGGATGGATGTGAAACCCACAGACCTCTGGCATGCCAGTATCAGACAGCTGTAAGGAGTGTTTACTACTGCCCAGAAGTCTCCGAAATTCTTGGAAGGGGCTACTGGTGATGTTTCAGCGCCATGAGTTTAGATCCCACGGCAAGTGTGGGGAAACCACTCTTAGCCAAAAGGAAAGTCTAGCCAATCAGCCAACATCTGCAACTGACTCAACTTTGTAGCTGTCTCGTTGCCTGGGTCCACATAATTAAGGGAAAATGCTACATGCTCTAGCAATATTAGCAAAGCTGGGGTCTTAATATATATTCCTAGAGAGTTCTAAGGACCCAGGAAACATCACCTCTACTGGAAAAGTTGACCGTCAGCTTTTTGAACTGACAGTAGAGGGATGATTGGGCGGGTTTAGGACTTTAGGAGCCCCAAACGCCTGAAATTCCAGGTGGCAGTGCACTGTCATTAATATCCCCTGGTTTTAGCTCTTTGGGAGATACCTTTTCTGAGGGTTTTATACATTATTTTTGATTTATTTTAGTATTCCTACTTCTAGTCAAAGTCAAGACCAGGAAATGTAGAGATATGCTATGAGGTGGTTCTCGGGCTTTGTTTGAAATCTACTAAAAATTCCGTCATTCGTTCAGTGACTTTCACTGTGTACCATGCATCCGTGAGTAGTACTGCTATGGGTGCCCCTATGGAGCTGACATTCTTTGTTTAATATACTTATTTAATTATTTATTTGGCTGCGCTGGGTCTTAGTTGTGGCACGTGGGATCTTTTAGTTGCAGCATGCGAACTCTTAGTTGTGGCATGTGGGATCTAGTGCCCTGACCAGGGATCGAACCCGGGCCCCCCTGCACTTAGCCACTGGACCACCAGGGAAGTCCCTGGAGCTAACATTCTACCGGGGGGTTGGGGGGGGGGCGGGAGACAGACCAACGAATACACACTGTCCGCACAGTAGTAAATGTTGTGGAGAATTGTAGAGGCCAGAGGGGGGCAGGGCTTGCCGGTATGTGCGGCAGTTTCAAAAGGGTGTTTGGAGAAGGCACCACTTATAAAGGGACGGTTGAACAGCGTCCTGGGGAGGTGTGAGGGCTGAGCCCCTGTGTACTGGGGGGAAGTGGGTCCAGGCAGAGGGCTCAGCAGGGCAGAGACCCTAAGACTGGAACCACGTGGTGGAGGAAGAGCAAGGTGGCTGCAGCCAAGGGGCTGAGTGCGAGGGACCGCGAGACAGGTGGGGGGTGGTTGGCGAGGCTTTTTAGGCAATCACGAGGATCTCCACTTTTACTGGTCCTGGGATGGGGCACAGGAAAGTTTGAGCACTGGGGCGGCACACCCTGACTCAAGTGCTCATGCAGCATCGTCTCGGTGCTGTGGAAGCAAGAAGCAGGAGATGCTGCAGCGCTCAGCAAGAGATGATCCCGGCTTTGGGACCAGCGGCCAGCAGTGGAGGTGGTGAGAAGTCATCTGAAGATGGGAGGATAGATTTGCAGTGAATTGTGCTGTGGTACAAAAGCGGGTGGGAGGCACAGGGGCTTGCAGGGTACCATGTGCTTGGGTTCAGCTGGGGTCAGAAGGTGAAAGAAAGGCTCAGGCAAGAGCCTGAGGGTGTAGGGCGATGACTGTGTTCATGCATCTCGGAATTAAGGTGACTTGCTTGCTTTGCACAGTGGGCCGTCTGCTGAAGAGTATTGTCACACCCGCTCTGTGTTCTGCGTGATGCTTTTAGGTCAGCCTTAGAGTTCAGAGCTTTGTCCCAACTCTGCTCGCTGATGAACAGAGAAGATTCTTGTGATTTGGTGGTTTCCAAGAGAAATCCCAGCAAAGTGTGGATGGAGGTGGGGGCAGAGAGAATTGCTTTAGTCCCTCAAAGAGACTGTTTATAACAGTAGAACACAGTGAGAGCAACTAGGACAGCTTCTTCAAGAAGCACATATTCTTTCTTCCCTTGTAAGAGGCACTTACTCTCCAAAGAAATCTTTTTTTTTTTTCCTTACTGGAAATATTTCACTGCTTTGATTTTATTTTTTAATTCATTGTCTTCAAAGTTTGCTCTTTCAGAATTCATTTGCTTACCATACAATCTATGACTATTTCAGAAGATTGAAATTAGGTTTGTTTTGTGGCTTCTACTTTTAAACCAAGAAGTGGGTTCAGAATTGGTGATGGAAGAGAACTTGAAATAGGATAGCTTATTGGGAACATTGATTTGGGCCCTTTTCTTCTAGTGTTAACTTTTTAGCTTATCTCTTTCAGAATATGCCTGATTTCCTTCTCGTGAGATACCACATGTCTAAGGATCCAGTTGTTACTTAATTTTTCTTTGTTTACTGATAAATATGCTGTATGCTTTTGTTCTTTTAAAAAGCAATTTTATTGAGGTATAAAACACTCACAATAAAATACATCCAATTTAAGTATAGAGTTTGAGTTTTGACAAAAGTGTGCACCCGCGTACCTGTTACCACGATCCATATATGGACCATTTCCATCACTTTAAAAAGTACACTCTGGGCCCGTTTCTAAATAGCTCATCCCACCCAGCCCCAGGCAAACACTGATCTGCTTCTGCTTCCAGTCACAATAGATTATATTTGCCTTTTCTAGAACATCCTATCAATAGAATCAAATCCTATGCACTCTTTTGGGTCTGGCCCCTTTGCCTCAGCACCATGTTCTTCCTTGAGGTTCATTATCATGTTGCTTGTGTTGGGATTTTTGTTTCTTTTATTGCTGAATAGTATTCCAATGTATGGACTTATTAACACACTTCACTTTTCATGGACATCGGGTTGTTTCCAGTTCAGGGAAATTATGAGTAAAGCTGCTATGGATATTTTTCATCAAGTCTTGTTGTGAACAAATGCTGTCATTTCTCTTTGGTAAGTGCCTAGGAGAGGCATTGTTGCATCTCCTGTGATAGGTACACACGGTATTTTTTTGTTTTTTGGTCGTACCATGCAGCTTGCGGGATCTTAGTCCCCCGACCAGAGATTGAACCTGTGCCCCCTGCAGTGGAAGCATGGACCCCTAACCACTTACCGCCAGGGAATTCCCAGTACACACACATTATGATTGTTATGTCATCTTGATGAATCTACCACTTTTATCATGATGAGAAGTCTGTCCTGGTAATAATATATTTGTTCTGACGTCTACTTTGTCTAATATTGTTATAATCACTCGAGCTTTCTTGATATTAGTGTTTGCATGGTATGTCTATTCTCTGACCTCTGCCTTGTAATTAGACTATTTAGACCATTTACACTTGAATAATTACCAGTTTAGTTGGATTTAAATCTCGTATGTATTATTTGTTTCCTTGTTGCTTTTTTCTTCTCCAGTCTTCTTTTGGATTGAGTATATCCTAGTAAGTTGTCATCACCACTGGCTTATAATAGCTATATAGCTCTTCATTTCATTTATTTTTCTGGTGTTTCCAGGCACCTCGTCTTCCGTGAACTCCTGGTGCCTTTGCCTCGGCAGGACCACCATGGTCTGCTTGGGTCCCCCTCCCAGCACCACATTTCAGAAAGTGCCTCCAGGCGAAGAGCTGACGCAGCCTGGGGTCCTCCTAGTTTGCTTCCCTTCTTTCAGGGACTCTAGCCCCTTCTGTGTCTGAAAACAGTTACTTCATATATTTTGTCCAGTTTTCTGGTTGTTATTGTGGGAGCTTAGGTTCGGCTCTGGTTACCATATTATGTTCTGAAGTGTAATTTTATTTTTGAAATAAAGTATTTGGTTCTTGGCAGGAGAATGTGTTAAATATGTGAAATTGGGACTGCCTGTAAAACCCTAGATGCATAACACCATTGTTATGACTTCACAAAGTGATGTAAAGATGGTGATGATCAGTTTCCGGCTTAGGCATAGCAGCACGTGTAAACCTCAGAAGCAGAAGCTTTGAAAAGTTCTGTATCAGTCCCGTTTGAATGATAACAGCCCATAATCGAGCCCTTAGGTGCTCAGTGTTCTACATACAGATCTTTTTTAAAAAAATCATCTTACGTGTGTGTTTTTTAAATTATTTATTTATTTATTTATTTATTTTTGGCTGCGTTGAGTCTTCGTTGCTGTGCACGGGTTTTCTCTAGTTGCGGCGAGCGGGGGCTGCTCTTCGTTGTGGTGTGAGGGCTTCTCACTGTGGTAGCTTCTCTTGTTGCAGAGCACGGGCTGTAGCACGCGGGCTTCAGTAGTTGTGGTGCGTGGGCTTCAGTAGTTGTGGCTCACCGGCTCTAGAGCGCAGGCTCAGTAGTTGTAGTGCACGGGCTTAGTTGCTCCGAGGCATGTGGGATCTTCCCGGACCAGGGCTTAAACCCGTGTCCCCTGCATTGACAGGCGGATTCTTAACCACTGTGCCACCAGGGAAGCCCCTGAGGTTTTAATTTAATTTTAATTCATTTAAATTGAAATAGCCCCATGTGGCTAGTGGCTGCCGTATTAGACAGCAAAACTCCAGGTAGCAAGGGAGCAGGGGTAGAAAGACAGCCCTGTGATGGAGCAGTCAGGGGAGCCTCCCAGCAAAAGACTGACCAGCCTCTTGCCTCACTGTGGCAGGGGAAGCCCCAGGCTGGAAATGGCAAATACTTGGCACAGGCACCACTCCGAACCATTCCTGCGCCCATGGCAGACATTGCTAGTCAATCACCACACACTTTCTTGCTAGTTCAGCCATAGCTCAGGATCCTTCTCAATACAACACTCCAGGCAGTCCCCAACTACAGATCAGTAGATGCTAGCATTTGAGAGAAATATTACTGGTCATCCCTAGGCCAGGAGGCCCATCTGGGAGGTCCAGGATCTCACCAGGCTGTAAGGTGGCTGGCAAGGGACGTGTGGCCAACCTGGGTCAGTGAGGCAACCACAAATATGGAGAGTGGAGAGGCAATGTGCTGGAGGAGCCAAGATTTTTCTATTTCTTCAAGAAACACTCAGAGCATGATTTAGGGAGAGAGGAAGGGGGTGGGGGGAGAGGTGAAGACTTGTCAAAGCCAGCTGATGTGCAAAGCATTTGGAGATTTTTATTGAGCTGGGTGCAATATTGTGATTTATGAAGAAAAATACATATTTGGTCATTCAGACCAAAAATATATATTTGGCCATCTCCCACGTGGCCCAAACCTTAAAATATTTACATTTTCGCCCTTTTTGGAAAAAAAAAATTTGCTGACCCTTATTCTAGAGAGGGTTCTGAATTGCCCACAAAAGTGGACTTGCTGGATTAAAGGAAATATGCATTGAAAATTTCAGCAGATGCTGCCCTTCATACTTGCACTAGCAGTGTATGAGATTGCCTGTTCCCCAGTATCCTCACCAACACAGAGTAATATCAAACTTTTCCATGTGGCCAATTGGATAGGTGAAAATGGTATTTCACTATCGTTTTAATTGTACTTACCTTATTAGCAGTAAGATTTAGTATTAGGCAGTAGGTATAATAAAATATATATTTGGTCTTTGTCCCTCATTCCTGGCACAAAACTTCTAAACCCCGTGGAATTTCCAGATAGGAGTGTCTTTTGATATTCATAACAAAACCCTTTCAACCACACCTGAGTTTGTGTTAATGAGGTGACTTTTGGAAAGCCCCTAAGGAAGGGGCTGGTTGCCAGGGGAACCAACCAGAATTAGAGGATTGGAACTTTCAGTCTCTTCCACCCTCCCCCCCACCCCCTTGAAGGGGAGAGGGGCTTGAGGTTGAATCAGTTAATCCTGTCTACATAACGAAGCTTCAGTGAAATTAAAAGAATGGAGTTTGGGGCTTCCCTGGTGGCGCAGTGGTTGAGAGTCTGCCTGCCAATGCAGGGGACGCGGGCTCGAGCCCTGGTCTGGGAAGATGCCACATGACACGGAGCAAGTGGGCCCGTGAGCCACAACTGCTGAGCCTGCGCGTCTGGAGCCTGTGCTCCGCAACAAGAGAGGCCGCGATGGTGAGAGACCCGCGCATCGCGATGAAGAGTGGCCCCCGCTTGCCACAACTAGAGAAAGCCCTTGCACAGAAACGAAGACCCAACACAACTAAAATAAATAATAAATAAATAATTTTAAAAAAACGTTCTTCAAAATTATTAAAAAAAAAAAAAAAAAAAGAATGGAGTTTGGAGAGCTTCTGGATTGGTGTACCCAGGGAGGTGCCAGGTGGGACAGCATGGAAGCTTTGCACCCCTTTCCCCATACCTTGCCCTGTGCGTCTCTTCCATATGGCTGTTCCTGAGTTAGATCTTTTTATAATAAACTGGTAATCTAGAAAGGAAAAAAAAATATTATATATATATATTTGGTCATCTCATATATATTTGGCTTTCCAAAAGTCACCTCATTAACATAACAAAAGGCACCTTTTTTAAAAAATTAATTTTATTTGAGCGTAGTTCTGCTGTACAGCAAAGTGAATCAGCTATACATATACATATATCCCCTCTTTTTTGGATTTCCTTCCCATTTAGGTCACCACAGAGCATTGAGTAGAGTTCCCTGTGCTATACAGTAGGTTCTCATTAGCCTGGAAGGGCGACGCTGCACTCTCCCCTCCGTTGCCAGGCAGGCTGTGCTTCTGTTACTGCAGCCCAAGGCCCCGAGAGCCTGCTCTGGTTCCTTAGGGGCCCCTGGGAGGGGTGTTTGTCACAGGTCTCTCCGCAAGCCCAGTTCTCTCGACCGTGACTGTCCTCGATTGCGGCGTCTGCTACACGGCCTGGGTCAAAGAGCCTAAAAGTGCGGGGATTGGGACCCAACCTGGTAGGAGGAACTTGAGTCCCGTGATCCCCCTAAGCCCCTGTAACCCTGCGGTGGGCGTGGGTCCCCCTCAAGTCACGCTGCCTCCCACACCCACAGCTTCCTTCTGTCTTTGGCTGAGTCCCCTCTGGTTCCTCAAATGGCCACCAGGTGGGAGCAGAGACCTGCGGTGAGGCTGGGACTGAGGCCTCCTTGAAGATGGGCTAGGAGGGCTCCAGGCAGGGCTGGGGGCCTCTCTCACTGGGGGTCTGGGCTTGCCGGGTGGCTGGGAGCTGGGTGCGTGCCTGGGGGTGCAGGCCTCTTTTGGGGTGAGTGTGCTGTGACTGCGTGGGGTGTAGATGGGCACACCTGTGTGCAGAGGCCTCTGCAGCTGTTGGGTGCGTGTGCCCTTGAGCATGCCCGTGTGCAAGCATGCAGGGGGTACCTGTGTGTGACTGTGGGGCCTGGGTCTGCAGAATCCTCCCTGTTCCCCTGCAGGCCTGAGAAGGCTGACGATTGGGATAGCCTGGCCCTTGAACTTTATGTTTCCAAAGCGGCAGGTGGCTCCGAGGCTCGGACCTCAGGACCCCCTGCCCGCTGCGTTCCCTTAGGCTGTGTCCAGCCAGTGTGGCGGCTTGTCCTACTTTGCCAGGTTTGGGGTCCTGCTGAGCCTTTTTTATTTATTTATTTATTTATTTTAACATCTTTATTGGAGTATACTTGCTTTACAATGGTGTGTTAGTTTCTGCTGTGTAACAAAGTGAATCAGTTATACATATACGTATGTTCCCATATCTCTTCCCTCTTGCATCTCCCTCCCTCCCACCCTCCCTATCCCACCCCTCTAGGTGGTCACAAAGCACCAAGCTGATCTCCCTGTGCTCTGCGGCTGCTTCCCACTAGCTCTCTGTTTGACGTTTGATAGTATATATATGTCCATGCCACTGTCTCACTTTGTCACATCTTACCCTTCCCCCTCCCCATATCCTCAGGTCCATTCTCTAGTAGGTCTGTGAGCCTTTTGATTTGTGTCAGGATGGGGACTCATTGCTGTTCCTGGGGGCCTCGGGGTAGGAAAGGCCAACAGTGCACTGGGGGTGCTCCTTAGCCCCAGGCTGGGGGTTCGGGGAGGGGGAGGGCCGCCACACCGGAGTTTGTGCCCCTGGTCCTGCCAAGCCACTGGGAGGGTGGATGCTAGCCCACTTGTCACCCGCTTAGCATCCTGGGCTTCCAAGGTCCTCCTCCAGCCAGGCCCGTTTCCCTGCTCCCTTTGGTGCCTTTCTACTGCCCTCACTACCTCCACCGCCCTCTTCCGTTCTCCCTGAAAACCACGCTAAGCAGACATTTGTCAAGGTCACAGTGACCTCCATGCTGCCAAGCCCAGTGGACAATTCTCCGGCCTCCTCTGACTTGACCCTCAGCAGCACTTCAGGGGCTGGTCCTTCCCTCCTCCTGCCATCACTCCCTTCCGCAGCTCAGGAATTCCGCTCTCCTGGTTTTCCTTCTGTCCCGCTGGCCCTCCCTCTCAGCCTCCTTTGCTGGTCCCTGATCTCTCCAAGTCTGGGTGCCCCATCCCTACACCTCTTCTGTCTCCCTCTTTAAACGCCCACTTCCTTGGTGATCTCATCCAAGCTCATGGCTTTCAAATGACTCCCGTTGAGTATAATTTAATTAGTTGGTTTTTTATCATCTGTCTTCTCCCAAAGGAAAGCAAGCTCTACAGGCAGGGCTTTTTTTGTCTTAAGTCAGGTTTATTAAGGTATAATTTACATACAGTTAATGTCACCCTTTTTAGTGTTCACTTCTGTAAGTTTTTGACAAACACGTATAGTTGTGAAACTGTCTCTGCCATCAATTACAGGACAGTTCCCATCACCCCCAAAAGTTCTCCATACCCTTGTGGTCATCCCCTCCCCCATGTCCCGCCCTGGGCAGCCACTAATCTGTTCTTTTGTCCCTTTTCCCTAGTTGTGCCTTTTCTGAAAAGTCATATAAATGGGATTGTACTGCGTGTAACCTTTGGAATCGGCTTCTTCCACTTATCACAATGCACAGCGCATTTGAGATTCACCCATATTGTTGCAGCTGTGAGCCGTTATTAGTTCTTTTATTCTATTGTATTTTATTGCACAGCTTTGTTTATCTGTTCGGAGGGGGACCAGTTGTCCTGGTTTCCGTGGGAGGGAATGGTTTTTCTGGGACATGGGACTTTCAGTGCTAAAACCAGGGTGGTTGGTTATCTTAGTTCTTTAGTTGAGGGACATTTGGGTTGTTTCTAGGTTGTTGATGATTTTGAATACCTACTCAATATAACCAGTGACAGAGGGTTTTTTGGTGAACACAAATGTCCATTTCTCTTGGGTAAATACCTAGGAGTGGGGTTGCTCAGTTGTATGACGAGTGTACGTATCACTGTAAAAGAGGCTGCCAAGCTGTTCTCCAGAGTGGCTGTATTGTGTAGCATTGTGGGAGAATTCCACTTGCTCTGCATCTTAACCAGAACTTGGTAGTGTGTCAAAAAAAATTAAAAACCGGTTTTTTAGCCATCTTAATAGGTGTATAATGATATCTCCTCACGGTTGGCAGAGATTTCCTTTATTCGCCTTGAGTAGTGTGCCCCCAGTGCCTGGGTTAGTGCCTGCTATGTAGTAGACACTCAATGAATTTTTTTTTTTTTACTGAGTGAATGGATGTATGGATGGATGAATGAATGAAGTCAAAGGGGCTTCCGGTATCTAAATCTGTTATAGCAAATACATAGCACACGTACCGCCAATTCCCCCATGCCCCATTCTGTTTCCATGGCAGACGTCACTCATCAATTGAGCCATTTTATCCACCTGCTTCATTTCAGACAGGTACGATCCAGTCCTTTGTGTAGCAAGTGAGATGAGCCCCATGAGCTAATGCAGCTTTAGTTCAAGCCTCTCATTGGCTGAAGAAGAGGCCAGGTTCAGAGCAGGGTCCAAGGCTGCCCAAGGACTCACAGCGAGCCAGTGGCAGGACTAGATCTCCAGGCTGGGCTCTCCCCAGAAAAATGCACGACGTCTCTGACAAGGCTGGAGTAGGATGGGAGGCATGGACGTGGATCTGGGCCTGAGGCCGGGTTGGAGCATTGTGGAGTGCTCCCTGGGCCCCGGCTGGGTGGGAAGGCTGATGCCGGCGCTCTTCCTGCAGGTGCCCAGGAGCTGCTGGGATGGCCTACCCGCCCACGTTGGCTCCCTGGCCCAGCGGGCGTACTGGGCTCTGCTGAGCCAGCAGAGGGACCAGAGCATCGTGGCCCTGGGCCAGAGCGGTGCTGGCAAGACCACCTGCTGCGAGCAGGTCCTGGAGCACCTGGTGGGGATGGCAGGCAGTGTGGATGGCAGGGTCTCAGGTACAGTGGTCTCCAGGTGACGTGCAGCTGGGACGTGGTGGGGGCGGTGGCGTGGGGGAAGGGAAGGGAGAGTCAGAGGGGGTGCTGGGCGGCTCTTTCTTATATCTGCTCAGCTAGCGTTCACTGAGCACCTGTGTGCAGACCCTGTGCTGGCTTCTGGGCAGGGCCACCCCTAGTCTGTTGGGTACTTTTGTGTGAATTAGAAACAGGTACTCCTTGCCTAAGACACTCACTGCCACATGTGGAACCGTCGTCACGCATTGACATTGTTAGAACCAAACACTTGACCACCACGTTCTGGGCCATCATCCTAATAAGTATACAGGCCTATGGCTATCTGATATAAATGCTGTGCCCTTAGGTGTGGTGTCCTTGTGCAGCGCACAGCCCACTGGACTGTGCAGAGGACCCGATAAGTAAAAACAAAGACAAGGAGGCACTGACAGCCGGAAGGGAGACTCAGCTGCACATCTGTGCCAGACTCCAGTGCTCTGCACCGCTTGCTGGCCGAGCTGGGGAGGGGAGAGGCGGAGGGAGCACAGAGAAGGGGCCGGGGGGCTTCCTTGAGGAAATGATGTTTGAGCTGGGCATTAAAGAAAGAGTTTCAACATTGTAAATCAACTATACTTCAATAAAAAATAGTGTCAGTTGGTGATAATAATTACAATATTGATGGGGATCGTGGTAAATGCTTGCTGAGGACTTACGCGCCAGGCTCTATTCCAAGCAGGTTAACTTATTTATTATTTAAAACATCCCTATAAGGTAGACATTATTATTATTTGAATTTTATAGATGAGGCCATTAAAACGCAGGGAGGTTAACCAGCTTGCCCAAGGCCACACAGCTCATACATCCTAGCACCGAGATTCAAACACAGACAGTTTGGCTCCAGAGCTGTTACCCCTGGGCCAGTGTTCTCAATGTATTGTTGCCCCTCTGAGGAGCCTTTTTAGTTGTTCTTTCTCCTAATCGTCTCCCACCATGAAAAGTTAATGCCATAGATTCACCATATATTTGTTTATGCAGTGTGTGTGTATGTGTGTATATATATACAGACACACACAGACGTGTGTGTGTGTGTGTGTATCTGTGCTCTATTCTATACATAAGAAAGGAAAACTGCCCCCATCCTCAAGAATCAGTTTCTGCCCTCTTGGGGGCAGTATTCCCCCTGCTGAGAATATATGGCCCAGGCAGTATTGCTTTTCTAATAATAACAAACAATACTAACACCACCACATTTGGAGCATGTTCTGAGCACTTTACATTATTAAAGCTTTTAGTCTTTGTGGCAACCACATGAGGTAAGTAAGTACTATTATTACCCCCATCTTATAGATGGGGTATCTGAGGCACAGGGGGGTTAATTTATTCGCTCCAAATCAGGTGACTAACAACGGGGAGAGGCCATATTCAAGCTTGTTTAACCATTGTACTATCCTGCTTCTCCACTGGGCTTATTCCAATGCTTTATTGATCACCTGTTCTGCACCTGGCCCAGGTTAGAGCCCTGTGAGGAGCTGGGGATACAGCAAGGAGAGGCCCTCCCAGAATGTAGATCTGCTGAAAGTGTGTGTTGGGGGAGTGGGAGTCAGGCTAGGCTGTATCCAGGTGCCTAGCACATAGTGGGTGCTTGTTAAATAGTTATGTTAAAAAGCTTGGGACTGCTGGGCTTTTTGAGCTGGCTGTGATGGGCGTTCCCCGACAGCAGGTCCAAGAATGTTAATGCTCTGCCCTCCTCCTAGACTCCACCAGGCCCAGGAGGCCCTAGGGCAGCCCTTGTCACTCAGATCGTACCAATCCTAGGTGTGTGTATCTCCCCTTCTGGGCTCACTCTTGCTCACCCCGCGCCCCTGCTTGCAGCACAGGGCCAGCCCAGCAGCGGAAGAGGTGTGGCTTAGAGCTGAGTTGGGGGAGTGGAGGGGCCCCTGCTGGGGCCTGGGGCCAGAATGGGGTCCTGTGAGAGGTGGGGGTGGCAGCACCTGGGCCACGGGTGATGCCCTGTCTGTGCCCCACCAGTGGAGAAGATTCGAGCCACCTTCACTGTCCTCCGGGCCTTTGGCTCCGTGTTCACCGGCCACAGCCGCCGTGCCACCCGGTGCTCCATGGTGATGTCACTGGACTTGAACGCCACAGGCCGAGTCACGGCCGCCCAGCTCCAGGTGAGGCCTCTGGGTGGGAGGGAGAGGGGGCTCTTTAGGGCTGCAGTAGCCTCAGCCCCACTCAGCAGGGCCCACGCCTCCAGCTGGGACCCTGGAATGTGTCTAAATGGTCATCGCTCCCCAGGCCAAGGCCAGCTCCTCCCCACCTCACTCAGTGCCCAGACATCTCCTCCTGGAGCAGGCCAGCTCGTCTGTGCCTCGGAGTATCACAGGGATGAAATATTCATGAGTAGATACATAATTCAGCCGCTCATTAGCTGGGTCTTAAAAGCGTAAGCTGAAATTAAACAGGCGCTCGCTGGCCTTCTGCGGCAGCCCGTGTGTGACAGGCACATGGCCTGTTTGTTCCTCTCTCTGAAATCACCTGGCTCCTCCCCTTCCCCCCCCCCGCCCCCACCAACATTCTGTTTGAACAGAAAACAGGATTAGGTTATTAGAAGGGTTGTTTGTATGTGGAGCTAGGAGAATACCCAGACTCGCTGGTGCACGATAAATCCCTTTCTGTCCCGGCCCTGAAAGTCTACCGTGCATCACCATGTGGGTCAAGTTATTAAGGGCTTCGGTTGCATAAGAGTGTGTTGGAGGGCGGCTCTGGGTTAATTGTTAGTACCCTTGGATTCCTTCATCGGAATGAGCCCGTTGCATTCGTTGATTGCCTGCGTGGACTCTGAATCAGTGAGACAAAGGCCTGGCACGTTTTGATTTGGAGGCGTCCAGCCAAGTTGGGGCCTGAGGTGCTGCCTCGAAGAGTGGGCCTGGGGGTTGGTGGGGGTGTGCGGGCAGCCTAGCGGGGCCTCGTGCTGACCGGCGCCTGTCCTCTCCCCTGGCAGACGATGCTGTTGGAGAAGAGCCACGTGGCCCCGCAGCTGGAAGGGGAAGGCAATTTCGAGGTTTTCTCCCAGATGCTATCCGGATTGGACCTGGCTCTCAGGTGAGCGACTGGGCTGAGCAGGGACAGCCGAGGGCAGTGAGACAAAGGGCCTCCGCTCTCCAGGGCCCCAGCCCTGCCTCTGCCCAGAGGTGAGAGGCAGTGGAGCCCAGTGGTTAGGAATCTGGCCTCTGATTCTTGCTGCCTGGTACTGCTCCTGGGCTGGGTGAACCTGGCCAGGTGTCACCTGCTCTGAACCTCCGTTTCTTCCTCTGTAAAGTGGAAATAGTACCTTGACTGCTGACCTTACAGGATTAAGTGAGATAATTCACATATGGCTCTTTATACACGCTGGGGGGTGGTGGTGGGTGTCTGCTGTGACGGTGACATTTTGGTACAGGTTCTGACAGCAGCGTGGGAGGTGGGCAAGGAACAGCAGACCCCAAATCTTCCAGAAGCTCCTAAACTCTGTGAGAGCCTTGGGTGCACCTGAGGTAGCTCAGGGCGAGGAGGCACCAGGTGGAACAGCAGAGAAGCCACAAGACTCATTTGGGAGGGCCTTCTGGGGGAGGTGGCCCAGGGAGTCATCTCTGCCCCTCGCTGACTCCTGGGAATTCTTGGACATGTGGCTCCCTGTCTCTGAGCCTTGGTTTCCTCATCTGTTGAACGAATGAGTAAGGTTCTATCTAGTGAAGCTCCAGGGAGTGCTCACCCCAGGCGAGGGGTGATAATTTTCAATTTGCCTCTGCGTCCCCCATCATTTGTCTCCTGCCTTCCACCCCCATCTGAAGGGCAGGCCCAACCTGTCCTGAGCCTCTTGGCTAAGGCCAGAGGGGCACCTTACCCTTTGGAGAGAGGGCAGATTAGGGAGGAAACTCCCAGTTTTCAGAGCAGGGTAACTGAGGAGTAAGGAAGCTTCTGGAAGGCCTTCACTTAAGAAGGGCCCATTGAGGGCAGCAAGTGAGGAATATTCGGGAGGCAGGGCCAGGGCCTGAGGCAGACCCCGGGGCCACCTGGGGCACTCTGTGGAGCCCCGTGCCATGATGCCCACCTGCCCTGCCAGGCCACTGGTGTGGGTGGGTCCTCCCTTACTTCTGGTCCCTTCTCTGTTTCCAGGACAGAACTGTACCTGCACCAGCTGGCAGACAGCAGCTCCTTCGGCATGGGCGTGTGGCCTAAGGTAAAGAGGAGGTCCTTCTGGGTGTGAGTGGGTGTCTGTGTCCCCATGGCCAAGATGGGCGGGTCCCCTGTGTGGCTCGTCCCTCTGCCACTGGGGTAAGTAGTTGGCAAGGGCTGGTCACGTGGGGGAGGCAGGGTTGCCTTTATGGGGCCTGGGCTTGTCAGGGAAATGAGTCTTGTGCTAATAAAGGGAACCAGGAGGTGGTTTGTGTAGAGGTAAGGGCGCGGTCTCCGGGACAGGCTGTCTGGGTTCAAACCCCGGCTCTGACACTTACTGGATATGAGACCTCAGGCATGGACCCTAGCCTCTCTGAATGTCTGTGTCCTCTTTGGTAAAATAACAACAGAACGGGCGGGCAGGCTGAAGGGAGGACAGAGCGTGGCACGGCCTGCCCGCCTGGGCCACGGGGAGAAGGTCGGGGCGCCGCCCGCGCCCTCGTTCCGCTGCCTGGCGTCCTTTGTGGAGGCAGGGCTCCCAAGGAGCTCAAAGGCCAGGGAAGGACACACGGGACGGTCCAGAGCCACCCTACCGCTCCAGTGGTGCAGCACCCTCTCTGAATTCCTACTGCCACCAAAACACATCCCTAAGGCCTTTGGGAAGAATTGCTAGGACCCAGGAAGGCGGCCCCTTGCTGTGGTCCAGACTTCAGCAGCTGCCGATGACCAGAGGGAGCCAGCCGGCCGGCCGTGAGCAGGAGGACAGGACACGGGGACAGGGACAGCCACAGCCGGGCTTCCCGCAGCTGTGCCCACCGCCAGAACCAGCTCCAGCCAGTCACAGCCCCCGAGATGCCAAACAGTGACGGGCGAGAGGCCGGCAGGAAACTGACACCCCCTCACTGGAGAGCCTGCCCGGTCGGGGTGCGGGGCACCATCCCCGTCTGAACTCACCCCACAGCTCAGCCGTCTCCCAGTGACCCAGACGCGTCACCACGGCCCCAGGGCTGATCCCCGACCAAGGTCAGAACTCCCCCCAGTGTGACGGCCCCCATGCCACTCCTGTGGTGGAAGGGACGGCAGGCAGAGACCAGGAGTAGAGTCTTTTTTATTAATGGCTGCGTTTTCAAAGAACCGTTTTGTTACCAGGAAAGCTCCCCAGGAAGGGATTGCATTAGTGCAACAAGGGGGAGCCTTGATGCCAGGCTTTCCAGACACTTCCAGGTGGAGACTTTTGGCCTAGGCCGGCCGCCGGGGACTCGGGGGCTGGGAGGACACACGGCCCCTCCCCCGCCCCGACGGGGCGCTAAGGCACCCGGCCCGCCCGGGGGGGCAAAACCCCGTGCCGTCAGCAGGCCGGCGGCTTGCAGCCCTCAACCTGCAGCCCTTTGCTCAGGAGGAAGGCGTCCTGCATGGGGTCACAACCCAGGAAGAGCTTCACCATGCCCTTGGCATCCTCGGAGCCCCCTGGCCTCAGAATGCAGCTTCTGTAGTCCATGGCAACCTGAGGAGAGGGGGCGGGGCTGCAGGAGGGTGGAGCACCCCCTTCACGGAGGGTGTGGGTGTGGCCACCTCTGCTGTGACTCAACAAAGGGCAGGGGAGCAGGGGGTTCTGGGCAGGGCCCTCAGAGCCTGGCAGGCCCAGGCGGGCGGCACAAGCATCTAGGCCCAGGCCAAGGACCTCCGTGTTGGTCTGCACGGCAGGCCGGCCTCTCACCTTGCCACTCAGGACGCCCTCCTGCTTGAAACGAGTGTGTGGACCGTGTCCGCGGAGTACACCTCGCTGCACAGGTAGCCATAGGACTGGGCGTCGTAGCTTCCTGCCAGGTGGCCGAAAGTCGCAGGCAGGTGGGTCCCTGGGACACACGCGGAGAGGCTCCTGCCCGGCCCCCTGGCCGCTCCGTGCCCCTTCCCCAGAGCCCAGAGCTTGGGGCCTCAAAGCAGCCCTGTCTGAGTCCCCTGCCACTAGAGGGAGTATTGGCCCAACACTTCTAGAAAACGGGGACCTTGCTGGCAACTCAGTGGAGGGACACAATTCAATCTTTGCTGACTTTCTGCTGAAGCTCACGAGGGTTCACCCCTAAGCATCTTACAGGGACAGCTGCCCGAGGCTCCGAGGGATGAGTCAGGGCTCGCCCTCCAGCACGGGGAGAGCGCGGGTTAAAGCGCTCACGAGGGAGTGAACTGCGTCTCCGCACCGACACGCACGGGCAAACCTCGTCGACGCGTTCCGTCCGGGGTATGAAGCCCTCTCCTGCCTCTTCCAGGCTCTCCAGAAAGCACGTGCAGATAGGCCCAGCCCACCCTCGGACTCCGCGCGCCACAGCTGGAGGGACCAGCCCAGGAACCCAGGCAGGAAGAGGCCAGAGGTCAGCGGGCCTCGACCAGAGCCCGTCAGTCGGTCCCCCTTCACACACCACCAGAGGATCCTCTTGAACTGGGCAGTAGCCGCCAACCGACCGCTAAGGTGGGCCCGGCGTGTGCTTGGCTACCTGGCGTGGCTGGGACCCTGAGGATCTCCTGGCAGAGGCGGGCATTGTCCTAGGCCGGGTCCGAGGGCGTCTGCATGTGCAGGGCCTGGTCCACCTTGGCCAGGACGATCTGGCGCAGGTTGAAGAGGCCTGGATGGCGGGAGGAAGGAGACGGGGGCGCTGGCACTGTGTCCAGGCCGCGCTTTCCAGCCGGGCGGTCCGGGAGCCCCTTTCCTTTCCCTCGGCCCGGCCGCACGGGGGTTGGCCAGCCGGGACTTGATGAGCTTGTCCAGCAGCTCCTGGGGGACGGCGCTGCCCGTGCCCCGCCGAGACTGGCAGCAGCACCAGGGCTTCACAGGGCGTGGCGCTCCCGGCCCCAGAGCCTACCCTCTGGTTCTCATCCCCGGCTGTCACCAGAGTCGCAGGCAATGTGCCCTTCTTTTCGTTTGTCTTTTTTCCGGCCCGCAGACACGCAAAGCTGTGAAGCCCTGCCACTCGCTGCCACGTGGATGCACCCTGAGAACACGATGCTCAGCGAGAGAAGTCAGACACAGAAGGACACACAGGGTGTGACCCCACTGAGGGGAAACGTCCAGAACAGTTAGATCCACAGAGTCAGAGTGGGTTCCTGGTTGTCAGGGACAGGGGAGGGGAGGGAATGATAACTAAGGGCGTGAGGGACCTTTTTGGGGTGAGGGAAATGTTCCAGAACAGGGCAGTAGTGACGGCTGCACAGCTCAGTAAAGTGTCCCCACGCGCTCCGGTTGCAGTCTGTGAGAGCATCGCTCTCAGGACGAAGGGCTGACTGCAGGAAGACTGAACGAGCACTGGGTCCTGGGCCCAGACGCTCATCTGGGGACCCCCCCCACATTGGGAAGTCACTGGGACTTGCTGAGCCTCCACCGAGACTGGCAGCAGCCCCAGGGCCTCACAGGGCGTGGTGCTCCCGGCCCCAGAGCCTAACCTCTGGTTCTCATCACCGCCTGTCACCAGCCTTGCATGCAACGTTCCTTTCTTCTATTTTGTCTTTTTTAAAGGCAACTCTTGAATACCTGTATTTAACATGCAGGGAACCAGTCCTGACTCCTTGATCTGGGACTTCCAGCCTCCAGAGTCTCGAGGACATCCACTTCCGTTGTTTACGCGCCCAGTGCGTGGGGTTTGATGATGGAAACTGACACCGAGAGCGTCTCCTCGTGCGGGGTGACATCAGCGGAAGAATCCCGTGGCGAGGGCCTGCCTGAGGACCACGGGAGAGCCCGGGCCCTCCCCGCCCCCTGCCTTCAGCCCCTCGCCCGCACCCTCCTGGGAGCGGAGCTGGTGCATCGCTTGCCAGAACTCATGGAAGTAGGTCTCCAGCTCATCATGCTGCAACAGGGAGGGCGGGTTGGGCGTAGGCTTGGTGAAGTTGGCCACCATGGCCGCGATGGCAATCTGGCGCCTCCCGTCCTGCTGCAGGCAGCCCGGCTGCAGGCCAAAGCAGGCCATGTGCCCGGACTTCCCTTCCCTGGGGAGGGACGCGGGTGAGGCCCCGCTACCACAGAGGAGCCCCGGCTCACGGCCGACAGGTTCCCCCACGCATGCACCGAGGGTAGAGGTCCAGGTAGAACTTGCTGATGGATGACCTTGCCCGAGGCCGCGTCCCGGACCGTGTAGAGCCTCACATCTTCATCTTCGTGACGCATGTTGGCGCCTTCCTCCAGGTCGAAGGTCAGCCCCAGCAGCTCCTGGGAGATGCCCAGCCGCCCGCGCGTGACCACCTGCATGGGGAAGGACTCATTGAGCAGGTACTGGTCCACGTGGTAGCGCGTCTCCTCCCCCTGGTTCATGTAGTAGCGCAGGTCCTAGACGTTGATGGGCCCATCAAAGTGCAGGCCCCGCCTCTGGCACTCAGCCTTCTTTAGCTCCAGGATCACGGCCGCTCCTGCTCCCCGAGGGGCTTCAGCTTCTGGGCCAGCTCATCTGCGGGCGGAGGGGAGAGGCTCAGCTATGTCCCTGTGGCAGCCGCCCAGCCGCCCCCCACCCCACGCCCCTCGAGGCAGAATGAAGGGTTGGGGAAGGCGACCCCCAAGGGCTGACACAGTGGGGTCTCAGGCAGCACCACGTCCAGTCAAGGTCCACCTGACCCCCGTCCCCACTGGGACTCGGGGAGGCGGGGTTACCTAGGAAAGTGGCCACCACCTGGCTGGTCTTGGCCATGTTCATCTCCAGCACAGAGTCGGCACGCGTGCTGAATCCCAGCAGGCGGGACTTCTGAGCCTGCAGCCTTACCAGCTCCCCGAGGATCGCGCAGTTCTCCTGGAACCCAGAGACAGCCAGCGCTGGGGACCGTGGGCCACGCCCTCCCCACAGGCCCCGGGCCAGGTCTCTGTGGGTGGGAGGGCTCTCAGGCCACTGGCAGGCACAGCCAAACACCCTCCCTCCTCCTCCTGGCCTGGATTTCTAGACACTTTGGTGCTGTCCTAACATGTGGTCTTTATGAACACAGGTCCTTTTGGAAACAGAAACGGCGTGAACCATGATGAGCTCTAAGGCCAAGGGCAGGAAGAAATGTGACCAGGCTCTCCAGGAGCCACCCAGGGGCCTCCCCGGGCTCAACAATACAAACTTGGCTGCCGTGCAGACAGCAGCTCATCCCCACGGCGCCCGAACACCCAGCCCCTGGACGGCGAGAGACCTGTTGCTGCAGGTGGCCCGTGGTTGGCTGGTGAGGCCTGGCCCCAGGCGTACGCCACCTTCTCTGGGGCCACCTCTCTGGGTCTGCGGTGGGGTTCTCCTGGGAGCCCCCAGTCACCACAGGACCAATGTGGCCTGTCTGCAGCCCAAGAAGGTGGGGACACAGGTCTGTCCCCCGTGGACATCACCCGCGAGGCCGAGCAAGCACCAGTGGTGTCTGCGGGGAAGATGAAGGGCTCATGCACAGCCCCCATCTACTGAAGATGCTAAACGGGAGAAGCACAGACTGCAGCCACATGCGGTATGGACCAAACGCAAGTGTCCTTGCAGGAACCGATGTCTGAATGTCGAGGCTGTTCCCGGGCCACAGTGAGAAGGCCCAGGCCCCACGCAAGGCACAGAGAGGGGATGGGGGGAACATCTGCGAATCTGAGCTCATCGGGCATCACCCCAGAAGGAGAGGGAGAGAGCCAGAAGGAGATACGGAGGGAGAGGGAGAGAGAGGGAGGTACAGACGTCTCTCCTTTCCCTGGGGGTTCTCTAGTGCAGCCAAGCCTGAAAACCACTGCATTTCGGGAGATGGGTCCTCGTGGAAAAGTTAAATAGTAGCTCATGGCATTATCGACACATATTAAAATGGCCCCAAATCTTGGGGAGTCATGGAGGGGAGCTGGCGGCTGCCTCGTAAACGAGGAGAGATTGGGCGTCAGAGGAGGTGCCTGCCTCCACCACCTCCGCCGCCGCCGCCACCCCAGGGCCCCGCAGACTTCATCTCCCAGCTGTGGTCCTGGGCTGGAAGGCAGCGGGGAGGTCAGGCCGTCCCAAGCATCAACGTTGACTTCAGGGCTGATCTGAAAGGCGCCTGGTGTTTGTTGAAGCAGAAAAAAGAGAAAGCAGTGGGCAGAGGATGGGAGGGGGAGGGAGCCCCCATCAGCCCTTCTCCCTGTCTCCCTCTCTGTCTCCCTCCCTCCCTCCCTCCCTCTACCTCCCTGCCTCTCACTCTCCCTCCATCTCTCCCTCTGCCTCTCTCCCTCCCTCTCTCCCTCCCTCTCTCCCTGTCCCTCTTGCCCTGTCCTGTCCCTCTCTCCCTCCCTCCATCCCTGTCTCTCTTTCCCTGTCCCTCTCTCCCTCTCCCTCTATCCGTCCCCCCTCCCTTTCCCCGTTTCCATCTCCCTCTCTGCCTCCCTCTTTCCCTGTCCCTGTTTCCCTGCTCTGCTCTCCCTCTCCCTCTTTCCCTCTCCCTCTCTCCCTGTCCCCCTTTCCCTGTCCCTGTTTTCCTGTTCCGCTCTTCCTATACCTCTTTCCCTCTCCCTCTCTCCCTCTCGTGCTCCCTCTCCCTCCACCTCCTCCCCTCTCCAGAGAGGGAAGGAGGTGGAGGGAGAGGGACAGGGAGCAGGAGAGGGAGGGGGGAGAGGGATAGAGGGAGGGAGAGGGACAGGGAGCAGGAGAGGGAGGGGGGAGAGGGAGAGAGGGATAGAGGGAGGGAGGGAAAGACAAAGACATCTTTCCCTCCCTCCCTCTATCCCTCTCTCCCTCCCTCTCTCCCTCCCTCCCTCCCTCTCTCCCTCTTCCTCGCTCCCTCTCCTCCCTCTCCCTCCGTCTCTCCATCTCCCTCACTCCCTCCCAGAGACAGAGAGACGAAGAGGCAGAGACAAGGGAGAGGGAGAGGGAGAGAGAGGGAGAGAGAGGGAGAGACGGAGAGAGGGAGAGAGAGAGAGGTCTATTCCTCCCTTTCCCTCTCTCCTCCTTCTCTCCCTCTCTCCCCCCTCCCTCTCTCCCCCCTCCCTCTCTCCCTCTCCCCCTCTCCCTCGTCTCTCCCTCTCCCTCCATCTCTCCCTCTCTGGGAGGGAGTGAGGGAGAGGGAGAGACAGAGGGAGGGAGAGGGTGAGACAGAGGGAGGGAGAGGGAGAGAGGAAGGGAAAGGGCGAGGGAGGGAGAGGGAAGGAGGGCGACACGTCTCTCCCTCTCCGTCTCCCTCCCCCTCCCTCTCTCCCTCTCCCTCCCTTCCTCTCCCTCTCCCTCTCCTAGAGGGAGGGAGGGAGAGGGAGAGACAGAGGGAGAGGAGAGGGGGAGTCGGAGAAGGAGGTAGGGAGAGGGAGAAGGCGAGAGGGTGCCTGCTTCCCTCTCTGTCTCCCTCCCTCCCTCCCTCCCTCCCTCTCCGTGTCCCTGTCTCCCCCCTCTCCCTCTCCCTCTGTCTCTCCCTCTCTGGGAGGGAGAGAGGGAGAGGGAGAAGGAGGGAAAGTGATGGAGGGAGGTAGAGGGAGAGAGGGTGAGGGAGAGAGGGAGAGAAGGAGGAGAGAGGGAGAGGAAGGGAGGAAGAGAGCTCTCCCTCTCTCCCCCCTCTCTCTCCCCCTCCCTCTCTCCCTCTCCCCCTCTCTCTTGTCTTTGCCTCTCCCTCCGTCTCTCCCTCTCGAGAGGGAGTGAGGGAGACGGAGAGACGGAGGGAGAGGGAAAGGGAGGAGAGGGAGGGAGGGAGGGATAGACGTTTCCTCCCTCCCTTTCCTCCCTCTTCTCCCTCTCCCTCTCACTCTCCGTCTAACTCTCCCGCTCCCTCCATCTCTCCATCTCCCTCACTCCCTCCCAGAGGGAGAGGGGAGGGAGAGAAGGAGAGGGAAAGAGGAGAGGGAAGAGGGAGAGGAAAGAGGCAGAGGAAATAGGCAGAGGGAAGAGGGAGAGAGGGAAGAGGGAGAGAGGGAGAGGGAGAGAGGGAGAGGAAAGAGGGAGAGGGAGGGAGAGGGAGAGAGGGAGGGATAGAGGAAGAGACAGAGAGGGAGAGAGAGGGGGAGTGGGAAAGAGGTAGAGGGAGAGCGGAACAGGGAAAGAGGTACAGGGAGAGAGGGAGGCAGAGAGGGAGGAGAGGAAGCAGGGAGAAAAGAGAGAAAGAACACACCGTCTACATTTCTGTCAAATGACACCGGGGATCCTTACACAACCAGGAGAAAGTAACACAGGGAGGCTCTTTCTCAGCTGGAGCTGGAACTGCAGACGGGGCCAAACACCACCAGGCTGGCCACACGCATCCAGCCACCGCTCCAGCCCCATCAGCCGTGAGTCCGGTCACCAGGGCTCTGAGTGTCTGCTCCAGGGAGCTGGGGTTCACCCTCTCACCCGGGAGGCCGGGCCAAGACAGCAGGGCCCCGGGCTGGACACATAGGGGGAAACGCATCCCCACAGGACAGCTTGTGCGAGCAGATTCAGCTACCAGATTCTAGAGGCCCGGGACCACCCTGTGGCCCGTGAAACCCAGGAGCCACGAGAGTCTTGCAACGTGATTCCTGTCCGTTGGACTGTAAAGTTTATGTAGGGAATCTTGGAAACAGTGGTAACAAGGCTGAATTGGAACGAGCTTTAGGCTATTATGGACCACTCTGAAGTGTGTGGGTTGCTAAAAACCCTCCCGGCTTCGCTCTCGTTGAATGTGAAGATCCCCGAGATGCAGCCGATGCTGTCCGAGAACTAGATGGGAGAACACTATGTGGCTGCCGAGTAAGAGTGGACCTGTCGAATGGGAAAAGAGAAGTCGAAATCGTGACTGCCTCCTTCTTGGGGTCGTCGCCCTCGAGATGATTATGGGAGGAGGAGTCCTCCACCTCCCGCACATCTCCAACATGGAGAGCCTTCTCCGTCAGCCAGAGCAGGTCCCTTTCTAGATATAGGAGAAGAGAGAGATCCCTGTCCCAAGAGAGAAATCACAAGCCGTCCTGATCTTTCTCTAGGTCTCCTAGCCGATCTAGGTCAGATGAAAGGAAATAGAAGACCACTTTGCAAGAGGAGTGGTGTACAGGCAATAACTTCATTTGGCAGGAGTATGTACAGAAAATTCAAGTTCTGTTTGAGACTTCCGAAGCTTGGTGCACTTTTTAAATGTTTTAGTTGTTCACATTTGTTTGTCTCTTGGGAGAGTGACACATAAAGGTGTCATTCTCTATGGTTTGAAATGGGTCCTGTGAGGCATGTAATATGAAGAATTGTTACCTTACAATGTTCCCTTAAGCAAAATTGAACTTGCTTTGAATTTTTGGTCTTGCCTAGACTGATAATAAAACTCTAACTCCTGCCCACCTAAAGTGTGATGTTTACTATTATGGAAACAACACTGGCAAACATTGAAAAGACTTTCTGTAGCTGGGATATGATATGCAGCTGTAGTTAAGCAAGCAGTCTTTAAAAGGTGCTGTGAACCCAAGCCAGCAGGTAAAAATGAAAGCCGCACCCTTACCCTAGATTAGAGGTTTAAAAATTCCACTAGTCTTCACACCGGACAAGAGGTTGTCCAGGGAGTTTAAAATCTAAGAAGTTTCAAGGAAGTTAGTTTACCTTTGAGTTAGGTCATACATCCCCTCTGTGATTGCTGTACATGAATACATAGCTCTTTGTAATATTTTTTGGAAATTTGAGATTATCAAGATACCAATGTCCTGCCAGATTAAGAGTATATTGTAGAGCTGAACTTTGAGTTACTGTGCAATTTTTTTTTTCATGCTGTCATTTGTAATATGTTTTGTGAGAATCCTTGGGATTAAAGTTTTGGTTGCAAAAGAAAAAAAGAAAAGAATCCGCCTGCCAATGCAGGGGACACAGGTTCAAGCCCTGGTCCGGGAAGATCCCAGGTGCCGCAGATCAACTAAGCCCGTGGGCCACAACTACTGAGCCTGCACTCTAGATCCTGGGAGCCAGAACTACTGAAGCCCACACGCAACGAAGACCCAACGCAGCAAGAAAAAAAAGACGATACTGGCCAGGTGATCAAGGGTAAAATCGTTTGTCATAAGTCCCGTTGATGGTGTGTATCCTTGATGTGACCTGAGGAGAATGGCATTTTTATCTCTGTCTGGGTCTTCCGCCCCAAACCCCATAACTCCAGACCAACCATAAGAAAACACCAGAAAACAAACAGACAAACAATTTGAGGGACAAAACACCTGACCAGTCCTCAAAACTTTCAAGGTATCAAAACCCAGCGACGTCTGAGAAATGTCACAGCCCAGAGGAGACTGGGACAGAAAAAGGATGTTAGGGGAACACTAGGGAAATTCTAATAAAGTGTGGACTTTAGTTAATAACAATGTATCCATCTTGGTTCCTTAGTTGGATAAACATCTCGTACTAAGGTACTAACGAGTTGGAAATAGGGGTACTGGGTCAGGGTCCACGGCACACTGTACAGATCTTTGCAACTTTTTTGTAACTCTAAGCTCTTGTAAAATTAAGCGAGTACTGAACAGAGCTAAGAATGTTATTTCCCTGATTTGAACATGCCTGAGTTTCTTTTCATGGTCACATTTTTGCTATTTGGATGTGTCTTGGAATCAGTAGCAAAGGAGAGTTGCCAGCCCCTGGGAAGATGTGGGTGGTTCGCAGGTGGCTTGCTCTGGAGCTGAAGACCACGGTGGGAAGTCTGCAGCCTCGGGCTGCACTTAGAACCATGGGAGGCGATGGGCCAGCTCAGTTAGGGATGGAACCTATAAATAAAACTTTTTTCTTTTCCGTTATGGCTTATCACAGGATACTGAATATAGTTCCCTGTGCTAGACAGTAGGACGTTGTAGTTTATCCATCCCATATTTAATAGTTTGCATCTGCTAACCCCAAACTCCCAATCCAACCCTCCCTCACTGTTTCTCCCCCTTGGCAACCACAAGTCTGTTCTCTATGTCTGTGAGTCTGTTTTTGTTTTGTAGACGAGTTCATTTGTGTCGTATTTTAGATTTCACATATAAGTGAGATCATATGATATTTGTCTTTCTCTTCTGACTTACTTCACTTAGTATGATAATCTCTAGGTCCATCCACGTTGCTGCAAATAGCATTATTTCATTCTTTTTATGGCTGAATAATATTCCATTGTATATATGTACCACATCTTCTTTATCCATTCATCCATCAGTGGACATTTAGGTAGCTTCCATGTCTTGGCTACTGTAAATAGTGCTGCAATGAACGTTGGGGTGCATGTATCTTTCTTTCTTCTTTCCTTCTTCCTTTCTTCCTTTCTTTCTTTCTCTCTCTCTTTCTTTCTTTCTTTCTTTCTCTCTCTTTCTCTCTTTCTCTCTTTCTTTCTTTCTTTTTTCTTTCTTCTTTTATTGTCACACGGCATGTGAGATCTTAGTTCCCTGACCAGAGATGGAACCCACGCCCCCTGCACTGGAAGCGTGGATTCTTAACCACTGGACCACCAGGGAAATGCCAGGGGTGTATGTATAGTTTTGAATTAGAGTTTTCTCCGGATCTATGCCCGGGAGTGGAATTGTGGGACCCTATGGCAGCTGTATCTGTTCCTGCACGCCTCACATCAACCACCTGCACTCCAATCCTTGCTCTCAACGTCATCTTCGGGGAACCCAACCTGCGACAGGGACCTTGACAAGAAGAAATGGCTCAGGGAAAAGCTACCTGCACGGGGAGGAGATAGAGACCATCGCCCCTGGGGTGCGGAGGGGAGAGTGGGTGCAGAGGTTTGTCATTTCACCCCCGATACTCATCTCAGCCCTCGTGGCTGCCCCACTCTAGGTCACCTCGGGATACAGAGGTGAGCCGGTTAGAGTCCCTGCCTGTGCAGGAATCGGGGCACCAGCGGGTCTGAATAATATTAGTGCAGGGTCTCCCCCGTGGCACTGGGGTTATTCGGGGCGGGTCATCCTCTGCTGAGGGCCCCTCCTGGGCACTGTGTGGGGTTTAGCAGCATCCCTGGCCTCACCCATTTGATTCCAGGGGCCCTCCCTCCCAGTTGTGACAACCACAGATTTTCCCCACACATCACGGAAGAACTGGGTGAGGCGGGGGCAGGATGGCTCTGGGCGAGGACAGCTGTGTTGAAGCAACCAGCCTGGCCCAGGGCAAGGTCTGCCCCAATCCCGTCAGCGCCTGCATTTAGAACTGCCCCTTTCCTCTCCCACCTCCCCTGCCCTGCAGTGGTCTCCGAGACATCATCCCCATGTAATAAATCACACCTTCTCAGTTTACTGTTTGCTGCCCTCGCTAGAACGTGAGCTCTTTGAGGACAGGGATGCTGTTATGTCCCCAGCACCTAGAAGAGTGTCTGCTGTGTAGTAGATGCTTCATAAATACTTGCTGAATAAAGGAGTTGAATAAAGGGATGAGTGGATGAATGAATGAAGGTTACAATGGAAGGAGGGGGGAGATTCCCTTTCTGGCTCTCGGGGGTTGGGAGATCAAGTGAAAGATCTGTCCTAAATAGGCTGACCAGCCTTCTGGGGTTCCCCGGGACTGAGAGTTTCCCCAGAGTTCCAGCGCTCAAACCTGAGCGGTCCTGGGCAAACTGGGGGCGGGTGTTGGTCACCCTATCTAAACACAGTAACAATTCCAGCTGCAATAGCAATGGCCAATGACCTCTACGGTCTTATTGACCATGCACAGTTCTCTACCTGGCGGGGAAGGGTGGGCCGGGATTGGAATTCTGGTGATCCAGGGCGGGTGAGGGCACACCCTGGGCTTGTGGAGGGGAGTCCAGGAAGGTTCTGGAGGAAGTGACAGTGACACAGGAGGGAGGGAGGAGTCTAAGGAAGAACATCCCACATGACAACCTGTGCCAATGGCCCTGGGCCCAAGGTCACACCTGACCAGGGCTTGCTTTTTTTTTTTTTCTAATTTACTTTTCCCCACATGGATATGCAATTGTCCTAATGCCATTTATTGAAAACTCCTTAATTTCCCCACTTTCTATCATATCAAGTTCTCATATATCTGTTTCTGGACCTTTTTTCTATACCATAGAGCTATACGTCCCATCCTTGCACCACTAGGGCTGTTTCATCACTATAACTTTATTTATTCATTTTGTTTTGGCCGTGCTGTGTGGCATGTGGGATCTTATGTCCCTGACCAGGGATCGAACCCGCGTCCCCTGCAGTGGAAGCTCGGAGTCTTAATCACTGGACCTCCAGGGAAGTCCCCAGGGCTTGCTTTGACATCCATGGAATGGTGGCAGGTGGGCACGGGGAGCAGCTGTCTGTGAGCCATCCTGTGTAGAAATGCAGGGTGGAGGGGAGGACAGAGGGAGCTGGAGGGGAAGAAGCGGAGGAGGGAGGGAGGAAGGGAGGGAGGCCGGGGGAGAGACAGACAGAGAGTTTCCGGAGACAATAGCTCTGGCCGTGTCCTAGGGCATGAAAGCTGAAAATAGCTCCTAGTGCCGGGAGCCTTGGAGCCGGAGGCTGGGAGCCAGGGTGACTGGCTCTCCTCCCTGGTGTGTGTGTGTTGCGGGGGGGTGGGTGGCTCTGGGCTTCTCAGGCTGGGAATGGGGTGCACAGAGCAGGAACGGAGCAGGGACCCTTCTCTCTGGAACCTCGTGGGCCATCCTCAGCTCACAAAGCTGAGCCACTCCTTGCCCTACGAGTGGGGGGCTTATCCTCCCTGTCCCCTGGATCATACCCCCTCACACACAACTTCCCCGTGTGTGTTCCCAGCAACCAAGAGAATCTGTTTTTAAAAGATTTGGGGGAGGGGGGTAACCATACAAACAAGAGCAGAATGGATACTTTTTCAGGATATGAATGGCTCTGTGTAAGCCCACCCCCAGGGTAACCACAGTCCTGACCTCTAACACTCTTGACGAGTCAGCCTTGGTCTGGGCTTGCGGACCCACGGAAGCTTCCTCATTCCCTCCTTCAGGTCCCGACTCTCCCTCGGCGTCTTTGTGAGAAGCACCCGGGGAAGTGGGACTGCTAGGCTGTACTGCTGCTAGAACTCCACCTGGGCTCCACCAGGCTCCAGCCCCCCGCCCTGTCCACCTAACTGACCCTGAGGCACCTCAACTGGTAGGAGCAGCATCACCTTCCCTCCTGGGACTCGTGATACTTAAGGGAGACACCGAAAGACAAGCCTTTGGCTCCCTGGCTGGCAAAGAGCAGGTACTCAATTGTCATAAGTGTCCGTATCAGTGAGGGTTCTCCAGACAAACAGAATCCATATGGGGTGTGTGTGTATATACACACACACGTACATATGTACAAGCATACAAAAATATACAGCTGTGTACATATGCAGTATGCATACACACATATACACATATAGTATATACAATACACACATACATATATACACACATATAAAATGCAGTTTGTATATATACAGTATGTATACACACATATACACACAATATAGACAATACACACATACATATACACTATACATACACACATATAAAATGCATAGTTGGTATGTATACAGTATGTACACATACGTATAACATATGCAATATACACACCTAGGTACATATATAGCATACGTATATACACACATACAAAGATATTTAGGTGTGCATATAGACAGTATACATACATACACATATAATATATGCAATACATACACGTACGTACATAGAGACACACATATACACCTACATATAAAAGCATATAGCATAAAAATATATATGTACTGTATATAGAAATTCATCGTATATATACATACATATATCATATATATAAGATATATACACATACATATATACAATGTGTACACACACACACCTATATGTAAATATGCGCATGTACATACACATATAAATTCATACGCAAGTGTGTATATAATAGTATATTCATATATACATATAATACCTAGAAACATATTGGGGGGGAGGTGTCACGGTACGTCAAGGGCGGGAGTCGAACCCGCCACCCCAGGCCCCGAGGGGTCTCCCCGGGTCTCCACTTCGGGCCGGTGGGTGTGGCCGGGGGGGGCAGCTGAAGACGTGCGTGCGTGCTTGCGTGCGTACGTGCGTGCGTTCGTACGTGCGTGCGTGGGGGCGGGTCCACAGGGCGGGAGGCGCTCGCCGCGAGTGAGTGGTTCAGCTGGGCCCCGGCTCATTGTGCTTGCCTCACGCCGGCCCCAGTTGGCAGCAGCGCTGGAGGCCCCGGGCCTGTGACCACAAAGAGGGAGCCGGGGGCCGGACGGGAGCAGGCCGGCGGCGGCGGCGGCGGCGGCGCCGGCTGAGGCCCAGGCCAGGCTCCCTCCCCTCAGCCTCCCGCCCGCCCGCCCGCCTGTCCCGCCCCCGCCGGCGGCGCCCCGCCCCTCCCCCAACCGCCAGACTAGCCTGGTGCGGGGGCCGCGCGCGAAAACGTGGGGGAGAAGCTGAGGCTGGAGTCGCCCGTGGTGGCCGAGCCCGCCGTCTACCCATGGCTGCTGCTGGTGTACGTGAGTGCCGCCCGTCCCCTCTTCCCGGACCTCCACCTCTCTTCCCCCATGGCGCGCGCTGAGCCCACCGAGTAACGGAGCGACTCGAGTCGCCAGACCCTCTTTGGAGCCCCCCTTCCCGCCCTGCCTGGTTCTCCGCGGCTGTTTGCAGCCCCCGCGCGCAGGGTGGGCAGAGGGGAGCCGGGGCCGGCCGGGGGCACAGACTCGGCAGCGGGGACCCCGCGCTTCCGAGGGGCGCCCGAGCCGGTCTGCCGTTGGCCCTGTAGGGCTGGGGACCCAGGTCCGTCCCCTCCCCCCGGCCTGGACTGCCGGCGGGCTTGCCCTTCCATACTTTATGATCTGACACGTCGGGTTTCTTTTTCCTGGCCAGCTTTACCATTACCTGACCAGCTTTCCCAGCATCCCCTGATAATGTGTTAGATATTCAAGTTTTAGGGCCCGGTCCCAGCCCTATGGAATCAGCAACTCTGGTGGGGCTCAGTGATCTCTGTTACAACAGGCCCTCCAGATGATTTTTATTCACCTTAAAGTTTGAAAATATCTGCATTGTCAGCTGGCCGAAGCGTCCACCAGCAGGTGAAGGGGAGTGGCGCCTGGAAAAGATAGGGACTAGCCAAGGTAAGTACAGTAGCATTTGCCATGGTAGTAATGGAGAATGCCTTTTCTCCACTGGTTGGCACAGACTAGTATCTGGGAGCAGTGGCAGGGTTATTTAGGATGCTTTACATTGCAGTGTAGAGTGACCGCTGTCCTGGTTTGCCAGGGACTTCCCCTGTGTGAGCGCTTAAAATCTCATCCTGGCAAACCCCTTAGCCTTGGGTTTGAAAAACTTAGGGAATAACATGAAATTTAGGGGAAACATGATCTAGGTTTTGGGCAAGTCACAAGTGCTAATTAAAGCTAAGCAAGTATGGACAACATCTAGCCTTCTTTACCCCTTTGCGGGGAGGTAAATCTTGATTGGGTGAGAGGACTTATTGTTAAGAAATCTTTGTAGAAACATCCCCTTCTGCTTAGTCCGCTGGTTCTCCGTTCTGGCTAGACACTGGCATCGTCTGAGGAGAGTTAAAATGATTGTATTGGTCTAGCATGACCAACCGTCGGTGTGAGGGTTTTTAAAAAGTGCTTCAGAGGATTCTAATGTGCAGCCAAATTTAGGTGCCACTGCTTAAGCTTTTGAACCGCTGCTACGTATTTTCACCTCATCTTGCTGTGAGAATATCCAACTGTAGTTGAGGTTTGTTGTTTTTCTTTTTCTTTTTTTAACTGTCTTATTATAAGATTTACTGTCTTAAATAAGATTGAATGGACAGAAAATCCTGCTAGTCCATCTGGTATAGCTGGATACCCAGAGTAATATCGTTAAGATATGTACCATTTAAGTATTGTGACTGGCCTTTTAAAAATTAACATATGCATTAAATTAGTATTGATAGTATAGATCTCTTTCGAAGTTGTCATGTTGGGGAGCTATACCTCTAATCTGCTGCCATTGCTAAATATCTGGACACCTCTTATTAGGAATTGCTTTTAAAAATCTTTAGGGATTAAAACCAAGATTGTTGTATTATTTGTACTGGGACCACAAAAACCTCACAAAGTTCCCCCGCTGTACCTTCTACCCCCATCTCTAACCCTTGGCAACTTCTAATCTGTTCTCCATCTCCACAGTTTTGTTATTTTAAGAATAATATGTAAACATAATCATGAATTACTTAATCTTCGGAGATTGGCTTTTAAAAACTTTTCCCTCGGCATCATTCCCTTGAAGTTCATTTCAATTTTTGCATATATTAATAATTTGTTCCTTGTTGTTGCTCGGTAGTATTCTATCATAAGATTTTATCACAATCTGTTTCAACATTCACCCATTGAAAGACATTTGGGGAGTTGCCAGTTTGTGGCTATTAGAAATAAAACTGCTATGAACATTTATGTGTAAGTTTCTGTGGGAACTTCATTAAGTTTTTGTTTCTTTTGGATAAATGCTCAAGAGTACAATTACTGCATTGTAGGGTGAATCTACTTTTAGGATTAAAAGAGACTGTCAAGCTGTTTCTCAGAGTGGCTAAACCATTTTATTTTCCCACCAGTGATGTGATATAATTTTTCTACGTACTCGCTAGCATTTGATGTTGTCACTATACTTTAATTTTAGTTATTCTCTGATATCTCATTATGGTCTTAATTTGCATTTCCCTGATGGCTAACGATGTTGAACATCTTTTCATGTGCTTCTTTGCCATGTGTATATTCTCTTCCATGAAATGTCTGTTCCTGTCTTCTGCCTATTCTCTAGTTGGATTTTTTTAAGTTGTTTGGAGAGTTCTTTGTATATTATAGATACAAGTCATTTGTCTCCTATGGGATTTTCAAATATGTTTTCCCACTGTGTAATTTGAGTTTTCATCCACTTAAAAGGATCTTCTATGAAGCATTTTTAACTCATTTTGATGAGATCCAATTGATCAGTTTTTGCTTTTATTGATCATACTTTCGGTGTCAAGTCTAAGAATTATTCACCTAGTTGTAGATGCCAAAGATTTTCTCCTATTTTTTTTCTCTAAAAATGTCCTGCTTTTACATTTAAGATTATGATCCACTTTGATTTAATTTTTGTGTAAGATGTGTAAGGTTTAGGTTAAGGTTCATTGTTTGTTTGTTTGTTTTTGTCGAGGGATGTCCAACTGTTTCAGTACCATTTTTTGAAAAGTCTATTCTTCCTTGATAGCTTTTGCACTGCTGTCAAAACCAAGTTAAATGTATTTGTGTCAGTCTATTGCTGGGTTCTCTGTTCTATTCCATTGATCTATGTATCTACCCTCCATCATTACTGCGAAATCTTGAAATTGGGTAGATTAATTCCTCCCATTTTAATCTTCCTTTACAAATTGTTTTAGCTGTTCTTCAGCCTCTTCCTACCATATAAATCTTAGAATAAGCTTGTCTATATCCACAAAAACCTTGAGGGCATTTTAAGAGTAATTGTGTTAAGCCTCTTAACTTGGGGAGAATTGACAGCTTTATTATGTTGTGTTTTCTAATCTATGAACAAGGTATGTCTCCCTATTTGTTTGGGACTTTTAAAATTTTCTTCATCAGCATTTTGTAATTTTCAGTATAGAGGTCCTATAAATGTCTTATTGGGCTTCTATTTAAGTATTTATTTAGGTCAGTTGTAAATGGCATCACATATTTTTATTTAAGCTTCTACACATTTGTTATTAATATATAATTTGATAAAATTGTGTGGATCTTGTACTCTAAAACATTTACAAACTAATATTATTTCTCAAGCTTTATGTGGATTCCTTGGTATTTTCTCCATTTAGATTATCATCTCATCTTCAGATACAGACAGTTTTAGTTTTCCTTATTCAATATAATAGGATATATTACTATTCAACATTCAGGAGGATATATTCCTTCCTATTCAACATAGTAGGAATAGTTCTTTCATCTTTTAAATAAACTTTTTAAAAATTTAACTTTTAAATTTATCTGTTTATTTATTTTTGCTTTATTTTCTTACTAGAACCTCCAGTAATATATTTAATAAAAGTGGTGAGAGCAGATATCGGTGCCTTGTTTCTGATCTTACAGAGAAAGCGTTCAGTCTTTCACAGTTAAATATAATGTCGGTATAGGTTGTTTGTAGATCATCTTTATGAGTTTCAGTATGTTCCTTTTCTATTCCTAGTTTGCTTGGAGTTTCTTTTCTTCTTTTTTTAAAATCATGAATGGGATTGGATTTTGTCAAATGCTTTCTCTGCATTAATGATTAGGATCACATGACTTTTCCCCCTTAGTCTATTGGATATGGTAGATTACATTGTTTGATTTTCAAATATTTAACCAACTTTGCATAACTGGAATAAATACCACTTGGTCATGGTATATTATTCTTTTTATATATTTCTGGAGTTAATTTGCTCATATTTGGCTGAGGATTTTTACAGCCAATTTCATAAAAAATACTGGCCTGTAGTTTTCTTCTTTCTATACTATCCCAGTCTGGTTTTGGTATCAAGGTAATACTGGCTTCATAAAATTAATTAGGAACTGTTCCCTCTACTTCTGTTTCTTATCAAGTCATGTAAAATTGGTGTTAATTCTTTAAGTCTTGGGTAAAAGTGAAACATCTAAGCCTGAATATTTCTTTTGGGAGTTTTTAAATGAAAAATCAGTGTTTCTCATAGTTACAGGAAAATTGAGATTGTCTCTTTCATCTTGGCTGAGTTTTGGTAGTTTTGGGTGTAGACGCATTGGTCCATTTCATCCACATTTTTGAATTTATAGTGTAGACTTGTTCATAATAACTTGTCCCTTATTAACCTGCAGGATATGTCATGGTATCCCTGGTTGCATTTCTGATATCTGTGATTTGTGCCATCTCTCTTTTTATCTTTATCAGTCTTGCTACATCTTTCTTGATGAGATTGTTTATTTTGAAGAACCAGCCTTTTGTTTCATTGATTTCCTCCCCCCCCATTTTCCTGTTTTCAGTTTCGTGGATTTTTGTTTCATCTTTATTATTTCCTTCTTTCTGCTTGTTTAGTGTTTTTTCCTCTTCCGTTTTTACTATTTTAATATAGAAAATTAGACTATTTCTTTGAAATATTTTCTTTCCCAATTTAGTGCTATAAACTTCCCTTTCAGCATTGCTTTCACTTTATTCCACAAATGTTGATCTGTTATATCTACATTTTCTTTCATTCTATGCATTTAAAAATTTTTCCTTGACTTTTTACCCATGAGTTATTTGGAATTGTGATGTTTAGTTTTCATGTGATTGAAGATTTTCCTGTTGTCTTTCTGTTATTGATTTCTAGTCTGGTTCCATTATGGCTAGAGAACATACTCTCTATGATTTTAATTCTTTTAAATCTGCTAATGTTTTTTTTATCACCCAGTGTATGGTATATGAGTGAATGTTCCATGGACACTTGAATATGTATTCTGCTTTTATTGAGTGTGTTCTTTAAATGTCAGTTATATCCTGTTGATTGATGATGTTTTCAGTTCTTCCATACCCTTGCTGATTTTTGTCTCTGGGAGTTCTATAAATTGCTGTGTTGAAGTCTCAAATAATAATTGTGGATTTGAAATTCTCTCCTTTTACCTTTTTCAGTGTTTGCTTCATGTGTTTTGAAGTTCTGTTGTTTGGTGCACACACATTTAGTATCACTAGGTCATCTAGGTGGATTATTCCTGTTATCTTTATGTAATGACCCTCTTTGCCCCTAATAATTTCCTTTGCTCTGAAATCTACTTTATCTGATATTAATATAGCCATTCCTGCTTTTTCTGATGAATGTTCACATGATATACCTTTTTCATCCTTTTACTTTGAACTACCTATATCATGATGTTTAAAGTAAGCTTCTTATAGACAGTATAGAGTTGGATCATGCTTGTGATTTTTTCATCTACTCTTCCAATCTCTGTCTTTGACTTGGTTATTTAGATCATTTACAGTTAATGTAATTATTGCTATGTTAAAGATTAGGTCTACCATTTTATTTTTTGTTTTGTCTTTTACCTTAGTTTCTCAATCCTGTGTTTCTCTTATTTTGCCTTCTTGTGGGTTACTTAAACATTTTTTGGTAAGTCCATTTTAATCTAATTTATTTATAATCATTTGTGTATACTGTTTGTATAGTTTTCTTAGTGGTTGCTTTTGGCCTTACACTATACATATGTAACTTATCATAGCCTACTGGAATCTGTCTTTTATTACTTCAAGTGAAGTTTCAAAATTTTACTTCCATTTAGGTCTCTTAATAGTCCCCAGTTTTAAAGTATGATTTTCTGTAGTATTTCCTCTATATACATTGAGAACCACATCAGATGGTGTCATAATTTTTGCTTTGACCATCATAGGGAATTTAAGAAACTCATGAGACTAATGATAGTCTCTTATATTTATCCCACTTGTTTTCACCCATTCCATTGTTCGCCTTTTCTTTCTGAAGTTGCCAGTCTTCTGTTATTGTTTTTTATGTTTTCATAACAGTAGGTGATATCTGGGCTTTCCAGTGCCATTGGATATGAGTTTCAGGAAACACTGAGCCTGGCTCACTTAATGCTACTGAGTTGGAGGGTTTGTATACGTTGGGCCTGTTGGCACAGCAGATGCTAGCAGATTAGACTAATGCTGATGGGACTAGTGCCACAGGAGGATGCATTCCCATTCAGGCTATGCTGCTGCTACAGTAGATCAAATCCCCCTCTACCCCAAGTGTGGGGCAGTGACCTGCTGCTGTCACTGCTTCTTTATTAGGCTGCTTTCGCCTCAGGTGTGTGGTGGGATCCCTTGGAAGCTGCTGCTGCTGTGAATCACAGGGTTAAATTCATTTTAGAAATACTTAAATATAAATATATAGCCTGGCTCTTGTAGGACCTCTGTATTTGTTTTTTATTGCTTTCATACGAATTACCACAAATTGAGTGACTCAAAACATCGTAAATTTATTACCTTACAAGTCTGACATTGGTCTCAGTTGAGTAAAGTAAAAGTGTTGGCAGGATCGACAGATGAATGGATAAAGCTGTGGCACATATATACAATGGACTATTACTCAGCCATAAAAAGAAATGAAATTGAGTTATTTGTAGTGAGGTGGATTGACCTAGAGACTGTCATACAGAGTGAAGTAAGTCAGAAAGAGAAAAACAAATACCGTATGCTAACACATATATATGGAATCTAAAAAAAAAGAAAAAATGGTTATGAAGAACCTAGGGGCAGGACAGGAATAAAGACTCAGCCATAGAGAATGGACTTGAGGACACAGGGAGGGGGAAGGGTAATCTGGGATGAAGTGAGAGAGTGGCATGGACATATATACACTACCAAATGTAAACTAGATAGTTAGTGGGAAGCAGCCACAAAGCACCGGGAGTGGAATCCTGCAGTGTTTGCTGATGGGTCATTTTGGAAGAGCTGACTTTCAGTCTGAAGCTCTGCCTGTTTGCATCTGAAGAATCTGCATTTAAGGAGAGGGTGTATGAGGAAGGGGGTGTATGGGACAAAGGTGTCCTGGGTGCAGATAAGCCAGGACCTGACCAGCTGCCTTTTGTGTCCTCTGGTCCCATCTCTTGGTCTGTGCCTCATCTGCATCATCACTGTCCCCGCTGGCACCCCTGGGGTGTTGTTGTCTGAGTGAGATTCCCCTGGTGCCCCTGCTCTCCTCCCCTCCTCCTGCTGGTTGGGGAGGGAACTGCTTATTGTGTGGTCTGTACTCCTGAGGCACGAAGGACCCTGTAGCATGGACCTGCAGAGTGTGGGATGTGGTCCCAAGAGCATGGGGCCCACATAGGACACAACATCGGGGCATGACCAGTATTAGGGCTGCCTCATCACTGACAGGGAATGTTGTCCAGATCCTGCTTGGGAGGGTGTGGTGGGTGGCCTGGGACCCTAGAGGCCCCATTCCTATCCTGGAGCTTGGAAAGTGCATCCCCATGGGCTCCAGATTCACCCCATATCTCAGCCATATCCCTCTGTCCTGTCTTTGAACTCAGGAAAACGAGCTCTCTTGTCCACAACATAGGCCTGGTCCTGTTGGTATTAGGATTCTTTAAGTTAGGCATCCTGGGATAGCTCTTTTTAGGCCTGAGAAGGAACAACTCAGGAGTGTACAACAATTTCAGATGAAACTGATATTCAATGACTATCTCTAACTACTCGGTTGTTGACTTCTATTAGTCATTATTCTCCTGGTTTTAGCTCTGATGTGGGGATTACAGAGGAGTCAACATTTAAATCTTCATAATCTGTGTATTTGTAGCTTCAGTATCATTACTGACCCATAGTTTTTATGGTTTGGGAAGAGTTATTGATTTCATGTGTCATGTAAAGGATTCACAATGATGATAGGGCAATTAAGATTACAATAATGGCTAGTAAATTGTTCACATTTTCTCTACCTGTGCATCTATTCTATGCATATGAGTTAGTTTAGATGTCAATATTAGTGAAATGATATAGAGGACTAGAGAACTTATTTTAAAAATCACTATTAATGTGTGATGATGAAAATGTAAAAGTCCTTCCGTAATCGGTGATGTTGTATCTTGAGAGCCTAGATGAAACTGATATGCCTTAGTGATATACAGGATTTTAGCCTATGATTTAACTTTGACAAAGCTACATCACTTTTTACTTTTATCTCATTTATTGAGAAAGACATAATTGTTATGGTGTTGGCTTGAAACTGGTTGAGAAGGACTTGAGTCCTTCCTTATTTTACATTTACATAGGTAGGATCTTGAAACATAGGATATGGTGGAGGGCATTCGTGTAACCATTCTAGGTTAGGAGTAGCAATTTCCACTGCTAAGACTTCTTGTTTAGACGCAAATGCTTTTCAAAGTATGAAGATTATTAGCATTACTGCTGCTACTGAGATGAATGAGCCTAAAGATAAAATATTTCATGTTGTGTGTGCCTCAGGGTACTCAGACTAATGTAGTGACATCCCTGAGAGGCCAAGAAAGTGCTGCAGGAAGTCATATTTACTACTACAAATATACTTGTGAAGTGAATTTTTGCTCATGCTGAGTTAACTGTATAACCTGAGAATAGTGGGAATCAGTGTAGGAAGCCTCCTATAATAGTGAAGACTGCTCCCATGGACATTAGGTCATGGAAGTGTGCTACTACATAGTATGTATCCTGGAGGACAATGTCTGGGGATGAGTTGGCTAAGATGATTCCTGTCAAACCACCTACTGTAAAAAGAAAAACTAAAGCCTAAAACTCATAGTATAGTGGGAGGTCATATAATATTACCTCCGTGAACAGTTGCTAACCAGGGACTTCCCTGGTGACACAGTGGTTAAGAATTCGCCTG